>NC_141534.1:136230000-136482500 GCF_021556685.1 Rattus norvegicus
ATTAATGTAGCAACACACACACACATGGGCTTAGGCATATCCCTAGTGGTTGTTTTAAATCTCAGACTGGCTTAACACAGATGTATATTGCCTAAATGTAAACGGTTGGCACTTGGCGGTTTTGTTCTGGTTTTGTTTGTTTCTGGTTTTTTGTTTGTTTGTTTGTTTTGTTTTGTTTTTTAAGAACTAAGGAAAATACCCTTTTAAAGCAGACTTTGACAATTCAAGGCAGAAAATGAATTTTGAATTAAAAGGGCAAATGGAAAAGCCAAGATTTAACTTCAATAAAATATGTTTACAAAATATCTGCTTTCTGTGCCTCAAGAAACTCCATTTACCTGCATAGTAAACTCCGTGCAAGACAGGTAGAATTAAACGAGAAGATGAGTTAATCTGAGGATACATGAAGAAGATTGACATAGGGTTTGATTTTTAGTACTGTACGCACAATCTTATTTAAAGATTTTTTTCTCCTTTCTGTGACACAGACTACATTTCTTAGTTATCAGAGATGAGATTAACTATAACATGGCATGTCCCCTAAGTTCAATGTTTTATAGAAACTAAATCTCAATCATTAGGACACAAATTGCTCAAATATGCAAACAATTCTAATAACAAGTAGTCTGTAGTTTTATTTAGAAGAGGCAGTTGCCATTTCTTTCTTTATCATCTGGCTACTGAAATTTTCTAAAAGAAGGTTGAAAAACACACCATCTTCTTCTTTGAAAAAGAGTTCACTAGACAAATACTGAATTGGATCAAGGTATAAGATGATCAACATGGAAATTAGACATTTATTATATTGTTAAAATACTTAATGCTTAAAAATTTCAAATTTTTGGAGGGTGATTCGTCTTTTAAAACCATCACTTATAACCAGTAACTGGTGGAAAAATTAACTCTTCCCTATTGGTAAAAAGTGTTTTGTGGTGCTCACAAAATGACTTATTTGATATTTTATCTCTTCACAGTATCTAGGTAATACTTTTTAACATATTGGGCAGTGAGATATTAAGTAACATTCACCACACCAAATGCATAGCATCCACTTGCATCTGCTTATTGTGGGAGTCTTTATAAATTAAATTTATATGGTAAATCAATTATAAAATTAAATTTTAAAAAATAGAAATTTAACTAAGGAAGTCTTTGCCAATGAAGACTTGGAGAACCTCTCCAATCTCAGGACATTTGAATATTGAATTCCCATCGAAACTTGTTTTTGTTATACAGGACCACATAATCTCATAAAGAAAAGTGGGCGTGTTTATCTTTAATAATAAGAGCAAGCAGGAGAGTAAAAGGTGCCCCTCTATCTACTACTTTCATTAGCAAACTCCGTGCAAGCAGACGATCAGAAAAAATGGCCATTTAATGACATAGAATATTTTTGGTGGGGGTGGGGCCAGTGTTGCAATGGAAAGGCAGATTGAAATGATATTTCAAATATTAGTAGCCTTTTAAGACGCCATTGCCAATGGCCCTTCACCTCTTACAGATGGCAAACAGGGGGCAGAACAAACGAAATTAAGATGATAGTGTGTTGACAGGAGCAAGTGGGTTCCAGTTTTTATCCCCACAGACAACAGAATGACATCATCTCCTTTCAGAATGACACATTAATGAATTTAGCAACACCTGAACTTTTCTGACGACAGCACCTTTGACACCAGCAGGTTCTCCTGTGTCAGTAATGATAGGATTGTGTATCACCCTCCCTCTTCAGAGCTGATGGCAGAATTACCTTTTGGGCCCTAACAAGTTGACAGGGTCTCATTTTGTTCCCTCTTTTAATGACATCTTCTTTGCAGGTGAACCGCAGAAGTGATGACTTCCTCTCCCCTCCCCCCTTCTCCTTCTTTGCTTTGGAGGATTCCTAAATGTCACGGGGAGACCTAAGATGTCTCAATCTCACTTAAGGCAAACGGGAAGCCTGGGGTTTTTAAAGGTGAAGTGGAGCTTGCTAATGAAGAAGTATCTCTCTCTGAGGGGCACGCTTCTTGTTAGTTCAACGTAGGTGAGTGTCGCAGGTCAGGTTTCCAGCCTGACCCAGGGTGTGAGTACACATGTCACCTTTTATTTATCAAGTTGAAATAAAAAAAAAGGAAAACCAACCTAATCGAATGATAAACCTAAATGAATAAAAACAACAAACTCTTCTGCCTTTTGGATCCAAAGAGAAGGGATAATGAGCATTTGCCTCAAAAACCCATGGTGGTGGGGTTCCCATTATGACACAGTTCAAACATGTCAGCTGGAACATGTGAGCAGGAAAGTGGAACAGTAAATACAACTCCTCGTTGATGGGACCCGGGAACAGAAGTTTTGTGTTTATTTTCATTTTCTAAGCTCTTTCTTACAATCCAAGAGTGTGGCAGCACTTCCATTGTTCGACATGTGCTACCTTCCTGCTTCCTTCTCATAATAAATATGCAAGAACGAGGATGCTTATGATTACCGTTAATTTACAAGATACAGTGAAATCCAAAGGAGAGAGACAGAGAGACGACTTCTGAGCATCGGGAGCTTGGCCAAGTTAAAACTCTCCATGACTGGAAACCGCATAGGCTAGATTAGGTTTTCCTTAAGTTTTTTTCTCTTGAGATTGCCCATCCAGCTGGTTACCATGTGGGGGAAAAATATAAAATGGGAAAGTCCAATTCAGGAAGTAACATCGAATCCATTATGGCTGAACAAGACAAACATAAACAAAGGTTCAAGGGGCATAACAGAAAGGGTTAAGGAAACAGTATCAGCTGCCAGCTCACAGACACTTTCAAATGACCAAGAAACACTGAAGACAATATCCCAAATTATGAACTGATAATATGTTCAACACGGCAGAGCTCATTAACACACTGGACTCGGCCTGTGACAATGTGTTCCTTTTCTTTCCTTGTTTACCTGGAAATCTCTAATTGCCACTACAGAAACTTCAACAGCCCAGTGGATCTGTTTGAGAGGGCAGAGCCTACCTAGGTGGATCTTGCTGTCTCTGTACAGTAGTAGCAGCGTGTCCTCCCCTCTTCCTGTCATTCAGAATTGTGTAATCGGGGGCTGGTTAGGTTTTTACCTCATTCTCACCAAGTGGAAATTATTCCCTGAAAGCTGACCGTGGTTTCTGAATGAAAGCATTCCCAGGAATCCTGGCCCATGAAGGCAGTCTTGGAGGAAACATGAAATTACGTTGGGTTCTAACAGGTAACAATAATGACTTTTTCACCTGCCAACTGCTAACTTAAAATTCCCACACAGGTTGGCCATTTCTGTTCGGTGTGTTCTTTGAATTTCAGCTGCTTTGCTTTTCAGTGCCTCGTTTCTCCCGCGCCTCCTTTGTGTCAGAGCCTCACACTGGGTTCTCCTTCTTTGGTGCCGGGGCTTTCTTTTCACAGTGACATTTCAACATAAACAGTCAATATTCATTACCTCAAAGGAGACTTCCCTCCTATTGCTGACCAATTAAATACCAGCTGAGATGGGCAGACAAAGGTAAGGGAGCTGTAACACAAGACAGGCTTAGTTTCCTCCCTGCTCCCTTCAAGGATGAAAAAAAATGTAATCAAAACAAAGAGAGCTGGGGATTTAGGGACTATCTGTGTCCGAGAGGCACGGTTCCGCTGGATATCATGTCTCCTTATCTTTTCATCTGGCGTACTGCAGAGAGTGGGGGTTTTGCGTTATTTTTTGTTGTTGTTTTTAATAATTCACCACCATGCATTTTTTGAGGTTTCGCCGAGAAGGACAATCAGCCCTTAATTAGTTCCTGACTGAAGACGGCCACATTGGCTTAGGCTGTTTCCTCGGTTGCTGGTGGACCTGACCTTTATTTTCTTACTCCGCTGCCTAATTTGATTTAGCTTGATTTCTGTATTTCTCCACCACACAAGAGCGACTCAGGAGGCGCCACTTAGAACATCTGTTGAGACAGAGCCCTTTCGGATGAACTCGCCACGTCCCGGGAATTGCTGGGAATGGCTGTGAGGCTCCTCAGCTGAGTCCTCTGAACTGTGCCTTCACTTCAGGGAAGGAAGTGGGGGAGAGTATTCTCGTAGATCCCCTTGAATCATTAAACAGCTCAACTTCCTTCTTACCCCCAGGCACCCCTCCCCCTCTGCACTCACTCTCTGGGATGCACAGAGAATGCCCCGGCACTTCTGGAACCATTTTCTTCGGAAACCTGGAGAGCAGTGTTGTTGTGTTTAAATTCTGCACATTTCCAACTCTCTCTCTCTCTCTCTCTCTCTCTCTCTCTCTCTCTCTCTCTCTCTCTCTCTCTCTTACATACACACAATCTGGAATGGCTGATTTGCTCCAACTTGTGAGACTTTTCCTCCTCACACAGGAATTGTGCAACAAAGTAGGCATTCCAGGTTTCTGGGTTTTCCTCTGTGGAATCTTCCAAAAATCCTATTCGCCTAACTAGAACATTCTCCGCATTGTAAGAGAGTTACACCACACACATTTTTTGTTGTTGTCGTGTTGTTGCTGTGGTTGTTGTTGTTGTTGTTTTTCTTTGGAGCCTGGATACAAAGGGCTGGAACTCCACCTGCTATCCAGAGTATCCTCCCCAAATCAACAGGGTTCCTTAAGGGCGGCCTGAGTGAGGAAGACTCCATATCCAGGCAGCCCTCAGGATCTGTTCACCTTCATGAACCTGCATACCCTTCCCAGCTTCCTCACGATGCCAAAAGCAGTTGCAATGTTCCTAAAACGAACAAAAGTCGGCCCTGAGATCCCTACTCCGTGTCTTTTAAAAACGCAGAGCAGTGGTGAATACTGGGAGCGGTAGTCAGTTCAAACTACGTGTGTCGTCTTAATTAGCTGCTCCACTAAAGGGATATCCCAGTTTAATCTTCTGAGAGCCACTCATGAATTATTACTTTGCTTTGTCTCATGAAAACGAAGGCACGGTGAATCCAAGGTGGTCAACTTTTATGTACCTGGGTATCTTTTCTTACGTAAAGAAAGATGGACATTTAGTTCAGAGCAAATGTGTGCCCTCCCCGCCCCCCACCCCACGTTAGATTAGGTGACTTTAGTCATCATGAGAGAACTGTATTTTCTATTTGTGCTTCTAGCAGCTAGAGGGCACAAAAGAATGCTTTTACTTTGCCTTGTCTTTTTTTTTTTTTTTTTTTTTTTTTCCTCTTCCCCACTGAATGGAGCTATGCAGACTCAGAAATAAACAATGCAAGAGAGGCTGGCGGTTTTATTGCACCTCCCTTATGTAGATGTCATTAAAAAAAAATCCCCTTCCAACAGGATTACAGATTCCGGAGGAGAATGGTATGCGAGTGTGGCCTTGGAGAGCTACATCTTCCTAAAACAAAGAGTGAAACCCAAAGAAAGAGAGCCTCGAAGTGGGGTGAAACAAGTTTGGACCATCGTTATGCTTCCAAACTATTTTGTAAAGCTCTTTGTTCCAATGCAATATAAACACGTGTTTAACCTTTATCATTTGAGCATCTTAAATATTAATGTTGGTTGTGCTTCCGCATTAACAACATCTATTATTTTTGCGCTAATAAGAGGCTTACAAGAATAAACATGAAAGGCTTGGAGCGACCTCCCTGTCAATTAAGAAAGTCAGCAGTACTTCAAGTGCACACTTCCAACAGATCCCAGCCACTGGGATCAGACCGAAATGCATGCTTCCAGCTAAGGTCCCACCCCACCACTCTTAAGTTTCTTAAATCATCTCCTGCCCACTGATGCACACCCCCAACTTGTAAAAATTTAAAAAAAAATGAAAATAAAAAAGCGGGCTACTGAGGACTCAATGGTAAAGGCATTCTTTTTTGGACCATTTATTTGTGAAGCACAATGGTTTGGCATTTTTCTGCAAGAAACACTAATAAACCTCGGGAGGAGTCACATCTGTTGCTGAAGAACAAAATGGGTTGGGCCTCAATAGCATAATATATATAAACACTTTTTCCCCCTAATGAACTGTACCACCCCCTTAGGCATAAATGAGTTGGATCTGGATAGAGTACCATTTGCCAAATTGTAAATTGCCCACATTTATTTTGGGAGTGCACTAAACAGAGTGCTAATTGCCTTGTTTAGCACTCTCCTTTCTTTCATTTGCACTGGTGTAAAATCTTAGTAAATTAACTCAAGGCTTTTATTATGTAGGTAGCATTTGAACAACCAAGAATTAGTGAGGAGGCAGCATGAAAGGACGGATAAAAGAGGAGTTGGCTCTCCCTGGAATGGCATTTATATGTCCCTTGAATTAAAAGGATGGAATTAACTTTTAATCCTTGGGCTTTTTAAATTGCCGATGTTAACACGGAATGTATTACGCAGCCATTTTATTCAAATTTGCTCACTTAAAACGGGTAGGATGTTAACAAACCATGATCGTATGGGGAAAGTGCAGCTAGCTGTATTCATATACACAAGTGTATATATTAAGATTCATTCCAAATAGCAATTTATGTAGCCGCAGTCAATTGCATAGTCAAGATTCCAGCTCATTGTCAAAGACAAAACACTCCAAAGTCATTACCATCCACTGCTCTGCAGTATCCTATGTGAAATGAGTTGAGAGCCTGGTTGCCATTCCTAATGGACAGGTGTGCACTTCAGAAAAGCCATCTCCGAGACTTAGGGGCGCACAGAATGTAGTGTGCTGTGGCTGCTTGTCTATGTGGGATGGCACCAAGCAGCCCCAGGCTAAAAGGTCACATATTCTTACAGGTGGCCTCCAGTTGGGGAAAATCCAGCAGAAAGCTCTGTGAAGAAGCTAAGCTGTGTGAAGCCTTGCTCTTGAGAGAAGCAGAGATGTTTCCTCTGCTACACCTGCCTGAACTGAATTTATTCACTGGGTTTGCAGATTCTCTCACAGCCAGGGTGGAGCCCTCAGTGTTTTCCTGTTGTAAATGCTGGGTTTAAGTGGAAACCAATGGCAGAGTCCATGCAATCTGTTTCCTTTCAGACCTTATTCCCCTTGAAGGTCATATTAGCAACTCACATAGACTGTGACAGCATATACAGGCCCACAAGGATCTGCATCAGGTCCTCAGCCTATACATTATGGCTTACAGTTTAGTTTCTGACATGGGATTGCTTAGAGTGCAAATGATTGACTCTCTGTTTCTTATGCCTTGTCTTGAGCTCTTTTCCGTCTTTTGCTTTGTCCTATATCACAAAGTTACATGTGATACTTCTGTTTTACCTTTTTGTATATTTTACTTTGTTGAAGATTGAATGAACAAATGAATGAATGAGTGAATGAATGAATGAAAATATGGCCACTAGGGTAAAAGTTAGCAACTAAGTTATCATTATACCTACCTCTTGGGGGAGGGAAAACCAGTCTTCCCCAATGGCATGACACTGGGTATCAACCATTCAAGGGCAGACGTCATGTTCAGGAATAGATGATTGACATATAATGAACTCCACAGTTTTCTGTGTGATTTTATTTGGTGTTGTCTTTTTTGTTTTGGTGTGTTTGTTTGTTTTTCTGTTTGGGTGTTGTTTTATTTTGTTTTCTTGGTATTGGGTTTTTGTTTGGGTCGAGAGAAATTGTGAAGGACTTGGGGGAGAGAAAGAACACGATTAAAATATATTTACATTTTATAATTGTTTTAGATAATATAATTTTAATAAAAAAGGAAGTCAAATTAGCCAACCTAACTAGGCAAGAAGTCAAACCACCTTTAAAAAAACAAAACAAAACAAAACAAAAAACCTTAAATGATGGAAAGGTTAGGTTTTAATGGTTTCTTTTTGTATATGTTATTCTTCCACTCATAGAACTTACATTTTAAGGTCCATTTGGTCTTTATTTTTAAGAAAATTAATCTCATAAATATATTTAAAATTCAGGTGGTGACAGCTCATACCTTTAGTCTCAGCACTCAGAGGCAGGTATCTGGATATCAGGGCCAGCCTGGTCTAAAGAGTAAGTTCCAGGACATCCAGGGTTGCAAAGAGGAAACCCTGTCTCAAAAAACAAACAAAAGTGTATTTTATATCTGTCATGTGTTATGTGTCATGGTGACACACCTGTAGGAATTCAGGTTGAGGCAGGAGGATTGTTTAATCTTTGTTGGCAAAAGAGACCAGCTAAGGCTACATAGTGATCACCAGGACAGCCTGTGGAATTAGACCCATGAGGGTAGGGGGAGGAGCAGGTACACTTGTCTCCTGATTTGAGATAACAGCTGTGGAAGAAAGTTCTGGAGTATGTACAAGAGCAAGCGGTATTGACACTGCTCAAGGTCACTGTATCACTGGAAAGAT
Source organism: Rattus norvegicus (assembly GCF_021556685.1). NCBI lineage: Eukaryota > Metazoa > Chordata > Mammalia > Rodentia > Muridae > Rattus > Rattus norvegicus. The sequence goes on from NC_141534.1 coordinate 136,238,260, forward strand.
AAATTCAAGGTTTGATAAACTAATCATCAGAAAAGAAAGTGTGCATGCTTTTGATTTATGATTCCCTGGAATCCAAGCAATATCTCAGTCACTTTTAACAGGCACTGCATCTAGGTAAGAGCACTAAAGCCAAGGGATAGGCCCGTGCTGATCCCAACTAAGCTAGTGAGCTTCTGATCTCTGACAAGTGACTTTGTTCCGGCTGAAGGCCCTGGGTTTGTGAAAACTTTACGACAACCATGTAAAAGCATCTATGACATGGTGTGTGCGCTCTCTTTCTGCCCCCTTCCACACACACATTTCCAACTTCCCATTTAGTTCTTGAATAAAACAAAGCAAAACAAACCAAAAAGAGCTCTGCTCAAATATGAGAAGACAGAGTGGTAAAGGTACCTTTATCTTTCTAGCATGCAAGACTTGCCAAAAAAAAACCCTCATCTAGATACCTAAGGAATTTTATTAATAGATATGAAAACTAAGTAGCAAACAATGTTTTAAGATTGTGTATTGGATATAGAAGTAAGGCAATACTTCAGTGAGGAATGTTCAGTACTCATCCTTCTCCCTCCTACTCAGGCTTAAAACTAACTTTGTATGTATTGCTGTGGGAACTCTCTCTCCTCTCTCTCTCTCTCTCTCTCTCTCTCTCTCTCTCTCTCTCTCTCCTTTCTCTCTCTCTCTCTCTCCTTTCTCTCTCTCTCTCTCTCTCTCTCTCTCTCTCTCTCTCTCTCTCTCACACACACACACACACACACACTCCTTTCTCAGAAACTTTGTTACACAACGTATTTGTAAAGTTTTCAAGTCAGAATGGTACCAATTCATTTCTGAATTCCAACTGTAATTCTACATGCTGCTGTGGTTTCTATGAACTCTACCTGTCACTCAGCACAGAATTGTGGCTTTCCATAATGTTTGCATGATGTAAGATAGTATGTACCGGATTCCCAAAATTTATTTATTTGCCATGGAAACAAAAACGATGACTTACTCACTAAACTTTCCAATGCCCTACTTGTAGAGAAAGCATCTTGGTAAAGGAATACTGGTGAGGAAGGAAATTGTAAGAAGGCTCTTTATAATGGCACGGGCTCTTTAATTTCTGCAGATGGTTATTTTTAATGCAAAGACTTAATGAAAGGTCTACCAATAACTGTCTGAGATCAAGGGAGAACAGACTAACAACGAGTCCTCAGTGCTCAGTGCTGCTCAAGAAACTGCACCTTCCTAACACCTTTGCCAAGGGCAGGAATCGGAGCCCCGTCATCTAATCTCCAAAGTGCCAAAGTACCCAGTGATGATCAGCATTTCTGCCATTCTGTTTCAATGTTCTTTTCTCTCTTAAATTATTAGAGAGAGAGTCTACTAATCATTTTTTTCTGACTACAACTTACTACTTGTGAAATTCTTAGCTTTAAGGGTTTGAATATTAATCTCCAGAAATGTTAATAGTTCTCCTTATTCTGTACTTCCCAGGTTTTCTGTCCAACCTTGTTTGGAATCTAATCCTAGACATTTAAAATCTATTATTAGACTCTGGTCGAGAGGTGCTTCAGGAACACTGTCCTAAGAGATGAGCTATGGCACACTTACTCAAAGAAAAATGTATGAGAGCAGTTTTCTAAACATGTTTCATCTTAGGATTGCCCAAGCTTGCTTATTCTGGTTTGAGCATTTCTGTAACTCCAAGGACCTACATTCAATATCTGCCTTAAATGAACTTGCCAAAGGTTTAATGGGTGTGCAAATTAATTTTAATAGCTCACTGGTTGTGGTACAATGGAGCTTTTAAATCCTAAACTACCTCAGACATTCAAGCTGTTGAAAAAATACAAATAAATGATCATTTGATTTTGTGAAAACTGAAAGCATAATTAATGGTGGTACTGGGGTTGAATGCAGAAGCGTAATGTGAAAGTTTCCACAGATGTGTCACTTTCGTTACCAGCTACAGCACCCATTCATCAGTTACCAATTTCATTGATGTATGTAGTCCTTTCTGAGGAAGCAAGCTACACGGCCATAGCTTGTGCTGCTTCTGTAGCTTGGAGCTTACTTTTATGCATTGGAAAACATTATAGATTTGAAATCTTCACCAGGACCATACTGACTAACCCCCACCTACTGGGTTCTCATCTATAGTCTCTACAAGCAAGAGATCCAAAACAGCACTCCAAGGAGGTGGCAGTCTGTGTCAAGACCGAAACATATGGAACCCTTACGATGCCTGCAGTGTTCTGAGACATAACTAACTGGGTGTATGGTGAAAGAGCCACTTACCCTGTGTGTTTAATTCAACCAAAAGAGAATCGCCTGCAGGAATGAACTAATATCCAGAGCCTGGGCTAGGGCAGCAGGTCGGGTGACATTGTTTCTACAAGGTGAGGCATTCTGACACAGGATGGCCTTTACCTATGGGATTTGTTTCCAATATGAGGTATGAAACAAGGTGTGTTTAAATATATCTTGAAACTATAGACATATTTTCTTCCTTCACTAGAAAGCTAGTGCTAAAAATATTCCAGAAAATTTACTGTTTAAACGAGTATCTACAGGAAAGAGGCTCATTATCCAGATGTGCTGCTCCTCAAAGTTTCCTCTTCTCAGAAGAATTTGCATGAGAAACTAAGTTCAAATGAGAGAGTGCTTTAATATCACTTAATTACGTTCTATTGTATTATACTTTCATTTAGTATTAAACAAAGCATTTGCCATAATCCAAACATTCAACTAAGAAAATGAAGCTTCATGCAACTGAATGTAAAGGATGAAAACTCTTGTAGATTTTAGTTATACCTGAGGAAAAAGGTATGACATAGTATAATCATGATTTTTTCAGAAAGAAAAATGTATAACAATTGGAAAGGAATAGAATGTGCTACAAACAGTTGTGATATTCAGCTGAAAGCTAAGGGAATGCAAACTTCAATTCTATTCTAATGTATTTTCCTTTGCTCTATTTCTTTAAGTAATAAAAGTAAATGATAATAAGGAAATATATTCTATTTTCCTCCCAAGAATGTTCAAAACAATTTCTCTATGATACTCTCACCCCATTTAATGATATAAATATGTCACTACCTATACTTAATCCCACTTTTCAGCATTTTCATCTCTGTATATCCAGAGTAAGATGAGACTCAATAAATCTGATTAACAATAACCTTGAGATCTAACTATAGGCTCCTTTTCAGAACTAAGAACACGTTTACTATAGACTCTTGTTTTTTTTTTCCTATTTTTTTCTTTCTAGAGAAGACTATGAATTGTACACCAGATTTTCAAAAACGCTATGCTCTCATATTTTATTTAAGAGATAAAATGACAGATGAGATACCTAGAAAAGCAGAGAGAGAGTTGGGTAGATGATGGATAGATGATGGATGGATGGATAATAGATGGATAGATGGTGGATGGATAGGTGATAGATGGACAGATGGATGGATGATAGATGGATAGATAGTGGATGGATAAGTGATGGATGGACGGATGGATGGATGGGTGGATGGGTGGATGGACTGAAGACATTCCTCATAAGAAATCCCAGTTTCACTTGCCACATTCTTCTTGTAAGACTTCAGTTTCAAATAATTTTTTTTGCTGCTGACGTTCCCTCCACTATCTCCTTCCTCTTCTGAAGCACCCACTGTCACCATTCCATTTAAAGGGAATCAATTTAAACTTTAAACATATAATCAGTATTTCAGTTTTTCCTTTAATAACAGGCTGACAACTCATTTGTTTGTAAGAACTTTTGACAACCACTATTGTATTGTGAGGCTTAGTTAAGTCCCATTTCTCTTACACCATTCCAATGAGCAAGGAAGGTAAAACAGGATCCATCACCACTTCCTAAATATCACAAAGTTAGCCATAATGGCAAAAGATAGGACAGTGATGTCTCCTTAATAGAAACACACTACTCTTAATCTGTGTGGTTATAGGTTTCCTCTCTAACCTGGAAATCTCAACAGTGCACTGAAAATGAGTATTAGGTAATATGTTCATTGGCTGAACGTTGGGGTGTTAGAACTCTCTGCCTACTCGGTTTATGAAAATTAAGCTTATTTGAAGGAAATGTGGTCTCCATTGGTAAAGAGTTAAATGCAGATTATGCAAATAATGATATTGTCATTTGCTCCCTCTCTTGGTTCTGAGGACAGCTTTTCTGCTCTTGTTTTTCTTCTCCTCCAATTGAGAGATTAACCTGGTCTCAATTGAAATGGCAGTCCATAGCATACCTTTCCTTGAGCTCACAGCATGGCTAATAACAGTTGGGGCCGGCCAAGGAGGCCTCTTTATTTTTCCTTTATTGTTCCAGACTATGAGCCCGTGAACCTTCAGCATGTTATGTACTTAACCATGGTCAGGTTGCTGTCATTATTTTCTGATTGTCCTGGAGCTCCTGGGGTACTGCCCATATTGACAGCGTAGGGCGAGCGTCCTCTTTGTAGGGTAACCTTTGAAAAAGAAGCCCAGCGACCACCTGCATGTTTAGCCTAGTGCTGCGACTTTGCTCTAGGCCAATTGGTACGCTTCAAAACACACATTAGCACCACTTGCACCAGCTAGTTCATCTCGCTTCTTTCCATTTTCCCTGGTCTTGTTAGATAAACGCTATCTGTACCACGAGCAAATGCTTGACTGAGAAAAATCTTGAAGGTCACTGGGAGAAGATCCAGTGTGATTAGGTCTCTGGGTGCTTTGTTAATAGATAAGTATAACTCTCCCACACCTGACTTGCTAGTATTTTTTTTCTATGTTGATTGTCCATGTGTCAACCTAGTCAGGGTAGCTGCCCTGTGGCAGAGAAAACAGGGACAGGAACCCCAAGTGGCCTGAATGGTGGAGCAAAGTGCTTCCCTGCATGAACCGCCTCTACACTCAGCTTTTTACAAACCTATAAAAATTTGGTCTAGTTGTTATCAGTTCAGACTGGAAAGCAAGCAACAGCCCTTGATTGCCTCGGGCTTTGATGTAAGCACCCCTGACTTTTTCTGTTTAAACTCTAGCTGATGGAAGACACCTATAAAGATATTAATTAGCTCCAGTTGTCACCAGATGTGGTTCACATTCTCTGAGCCAGCTCTGAAATACTGGAATTTTTATTAGGCAAGGTAATGTTTATAGCTCTCATTAAAGTCTGAGTCATAAAAGGCTGAAGATGAGATTGGTGGAAACTGATTGTTTATCAATTTCTAAAAAAAAAAAATAAAAATAAAATAAAAACCCAAAAGTCCTATGTTTCAGACTGGAGTGACAAGCTAACTTTGAGAGACTTGGCAAAAGTCTCCTACTGTTTACATTAAGGAAAACACCTTTGGAGTTATACCCCATAAAATGACTGGTTTGTGTCAGATTTATGTTACATTTCCACGCTTAATTATAGTAATGTCAGACACACAGCACTGCATCATCCGAAGAGAAAGAATCCGTACTAATTGTTATTAGACTGGAAACTAACTTGTAGGATATAAAGTGACAAAAGAAGAGATTTGCCATTTATTCAAACTGGGTGGACAGTGCTTCCAACCAGACAAGGCAAAGACTCCAGAAATATCTCTTAAACACTTGCTCCCCTTATCATCTTAATGCAATGTCTTCATAACTAAGAAAGTGCTTTCTCTAATTTTTCTCTTAGATAGAAGAAATGGGAATAGCTAAAATCTGCTCAGACCCACTAGCCCATTTAGAAAAAGAAATGTTCATCTAAGGCCATAATAGATGCTGAGTTTCCTTTAAAGCTCCACTGACCTCCTTTCCGAAGCTGTACCCCGCCCCCACCCCAACCCCATCAAACCTATACACATAATAATACAAGCCCTATTCTTTCTAGGGCCCCATTATGAGCTGTGGTCTGGGGTCCCCAAGTAGAATCTATCTGCAGCTGGAAGTCCCTCGATGACTCCCTCAGTGCCTCCAATTTAGAGTTTCATAAGATCTTTGGAGATTTTAAATGATATTCAGAAATATGCTTATGCATTTTTAAAAGATTCCTTTTTTCCCATCTGAACTCCTTTAACAAAGGTATTACTCTAAGGACAAAAGCTGTCCAATTTTTTCCAACCTTTTGCTTCTTTCTAAAACACAGTCATTTTGTTAGACATTGAAAATGTCTTGATTTAGTTGTCTTGCTATTTTGGGCCTGTCCTGCCCCCTGCAGAGGTAATAAGGATGGGGGTTCCTGCTGGGCCCTGAAGAATACCATTTCACGGCCGCCACAGAGCTGGCGGCTTTTATTTATGGAGCCAAGAAAATGAATGGGTATTAGTGTCCAAACATTTCAACATGCTCCCGCGGCCATGCACAAAAGGGACTGATTTGCAGCAAATTTCCACTTATTTTCCAAAAGTATTTACCTTGCCGGAGCTTGGCTGATCACTATAATGGCATAGCTGAGGGGGAAAATGACCATTTCAGAATATATATATATATATATATATATATATATATATATATATATATATATATATATATACACACACACACACACACACACACACACACACACACACACACACACCACTTTAAAAGTGCTCTACTTCTTCTGAATAAAGATAATACTTTGGGTTGCTAGGATTCTATGGATATATGGATGAATCTAAAGGGCCAGGATCTGTACATCTCTGTTGTTTTAAACATGAAGGGAAGTGTCACAGCCCAGACAAAGAGCATTCACATGGGCAAACAGATCATACCTAAGACAGCATGCTACAAGTGCCCAGATCACTTTGGGCATGCCCAGAGAGCAATGAGAGCACAGTAATGTCCCGAATTTGGGATAGGTATGGCAGACTAATATATTCTTCAGCTGTATTTGCTAATAGAACTCAGTCAAATTTATCAATGGATGATTCCGGAGATGCTGTGAAATCACGTTACCTATTTAAAGTAATCAAGTCACACAGTCAGAAATATTAATTGTGGACCTACTACGTGTTGTATATCTACCTCAGTGTGAGATGTTAAAAAGAAGACATTAAACCTAACATTCCATATTCTCTGTGAAAGATATTAACTTATTGCGGTCAAATAGATAATCTGGAGACCTCTCCCTTGGAAAGTTGTAGCTATCGACCAATGTTAATCATTACTTCATATATGGAACAGGTGGCTTGGGCATTTCTAGTTTCAATGATACCTTTGAGTGTAAGAGATCAAAGAAAAAAATCTCTCAGTCATCTAGTTTTCAATCAAAGCCAATTAGACAAAATCTACAATACTGCCAACCACATGAGCTTTCTGATGCCACAGATTTCAAGAGGTTTTCATTGGTCAAGGCTTGACGCATACTTACCAGGTCCAGATGTGAACCATAGACTAGTTAATTGGTCTTTTTGTTTGTCACATGGGTGGCATATAGATCCAACAATCAATGGTTGTTCCAGCCAATCTTCATCCTGAGTCATGTAGTTCTCCCCAGTATCTCTGCAGCTTCCTGTGCTTTTGAAAAGAGAGGAATCTATCCCGTTGATATATTTTATCGCTAGAATTAAGTAGATTTTGGTGGTTTGTTTTTATTAGAAGACTAAAGAAGTTATTCAAATCAACTTCTGTCTTAAAAGCAATGTTGAAACCACTTTCCTCCTCTCTATGGGCTTCTAATAAAAACAATGGGTGAGTCAGGAGATGCTGTGAAATCATGTTAATATGAGATTCACAGAGAGTATGAGTAAAATGGAATGGTCAGCCAAGAGACATATTGTCCAAAAGGGCTTTGTACCTCTATGTTCACTGCTGTCAGAAATACATAGGTAAGAGAGAGAGAGAGAGAGAGAGAGAGAGAGAGAGAGAGAGAGGCAGAGAAAGAGGCAGAGAGAGACAGACAGAGACCTGTCTATCAGAAAACTTCTCTTTAGATCTTCCTAAAATGGAATGTAGTGTGTCCCCATTGGGAACCACATTTTGTTAGGCAAGGCAGACTGCATAGTTCTCTTTCAGATTCCTGACTTGGAAAGGCACCAAGTGATTAATTACCAAGACCCAACATCAATTCTCTATGCGAAGTTTCAGATGGAGCGAATCCAAAGGGTCCCTGAACATGGCCAACAACACAAGCTTCATAGAATTTTCTGGTCACAATGTAAAAAAGTCATAAAAATAACTTTCATTGTATATTGATATAAAACTACATGTAAGCATTAGAACATCACCGCATTGACAGACAGATATAATGCAAGTAATAAAAGAAGCAACCAGGAACAAAGTCTAAATGAGGGCATGGTTTTCTTTAAGATGTACAACAATGCCAAGCAACCAGAGCTTCCAGGGACTAAGCCACTACCTAAAGACTATACATGGACTGACCCTGGACTCTGACCTCATAGGTAGCAATGAATATTCTAGTAAGAGCACCAGTGGAAGGGGAAGCCCTGGGTCCTGCTAAGACTGAACCCCCAGTGAACTAGTCTATGGGGGGAGGGCAGCAATGGGGGGAGGGTTGGGAGAGGAACACCCATAAGGAAGGGGAGGGGGGAGGGGGATGTTTGCCCGGAAACCGGGAAAGGGAATAACACTCGAAATGTATATAAGAAATACTCAAGTTAATAAAAAAAAAAAAAAAAAGAAATGCTGGGCAAAATGGAACATGTCTCCTTATAGAATTTCTCAGAACCTTGAAATTATAAGGTGCCTAGTGAACGTCTAAGAAAATATCAATAAATAAGAATTGTTGATATTTTTAGTTTCAAGTTTTGATTATTGATATTCTCGAAACAGTAAAAATTTTCCTAGAATCGTTGAAGAAGCTATACAGGGTGGGGCGATAGCTATGAGAAAACCAATAGTAAACAAGTAATAGATATCTAAACACCAAAGCTTTCCCCACTTTAATGAAGATACTTTCTTCTCTGGATGGTTATGGTAGTAACTAAGTTCATCAATATAAAATGATTAAAGCAGTATTGAGAATATATTCACTATGAAAGGAAACTATTATCTTTGATTGTTATTGTTTTATTGGAACAAAATTACCTGTTCTCCTGAGGCTTAGAGTTTTGGTCAAGAAAAACTGGCATTGAGACTCATGACTGGTAAGCGTTTTGAATGTGGGAACCATTGCATGAATGTAAAAAGAGTGAATGAAGTCCTACATTGAAGAAACTTGTTGGTATTGGTAAGGCTATGTCAAGGACTAATGCCTCAGACCCATGGGATGGTAAAATCGTCCCTATACAGTCAGTGTCAGAAATATAAATCCTCCCACTTGTCTGACTCTGAGTGTTCAAGAACCATTGAATAGTATGTGCAAAATTTACCGAATGAAGCCTTCTCCACCAAGTGTTTAGAACTTGAGACTGAGACCTCTACAGAGACCTCTTATAGAGACTAGATAACTACTGCTCACTTTATTATTCTGTAAATAATAAAGGTGCTGAGGATTTGAGTTATAGTATAGGTGACACCACTCCTTCAAAGTATAAGGATCCCACCTGACCCCCAGCTTTTCTGTATGTGTATGTGTGTGTCTGCTTTTATTCTTTTCCTAGCCATCCTTAGTCAGCTCTTCAGTACCTGAGACATTGAAAGCATGGCGTCTGGAGAGTGACTTTTAATTTCTCAACCCTCAATAAGATATACATATCATCCCTTTAAAAACTCAGGGCAAGTTACACAAGAAGAATAGAACCTAAGAACTAAATAAAAGGGAAAAGGGCTATGAAACACTGTCTTCTCTGTAAGATGTGGTCATTATCACCATGGAATCACAGCAACTCCGGTTGCCTACATAGAATGTAAGCAAGATTGGATCCATCATCACAGTTATGAGTAGGGAGCGACTCAATTCCGTAGCTGATGACAGAAAGAGTCAGTTTCTACAGTGATTTAGCCACTGATGAATTAATTGCTCCAGTGGATAGCTCCATATACATGCTTACTATTAGCTGTCCACACTTTTTTTTCTTTTTCTTCTTTTTCTTTTTTCTTCTTTTTTTCCTTTTTTCGGAGCTGGGGACCGAACCCAGGGCCTTGTGCTTGAGAGGCAAGCACTCTACCACTGAGCTAAATCCCCAGCCCCTGCTGTCCACACTTTTATAAATATACCTATAGCTAATTTTCTAGGAAGCTCTAGGTTTTGTATTGATTTGCAGAAAATCTCTTATTGTTCTCACTATTAAGCTTTGAATTGGTAAGTGAGTTGCAACTCTTTCTCCCATTATATATCATGTTATTTTTACTATTTTTACTTTTATTTCCTTTTATTGCTCTTTTGATTCATTGATACATGATAACACTATACATTTCCAACTATCCTAGAAACTATATGGCCCAAGCTATCTCAGTATTAGACTTATAGTAATATGCCACCTACAAGGCCATTATTTCATTTGTTGCAATCTCTTTTCTTTATTTTTATTTTTATTTTTGACAGAGTTTCGCTGTGTAGCTCTGGAGGTCCTTCGTAGATAAGGCTGGATTTGAACTTGCAGAGATCTGACTGCCTATGACTCCTGAGTGCTGGGATTAAAGGCACCAACACTACCTGGCTTAGTATGTTTGTTCTTATCAACATTGTGCTTGATCCTTTTATCTCATCATTAAAATAAAAGCTTCCTATCTATGCATCATTACAGTATTTCCAAATACTGTAATTTTTATTGGTTATTTTATTATTTACATTTTAAATGTTTTCCCCCTTCCCAGTCTTCCCTCCCCAAACCCCCTATCCTAGTCCCTCTCCCCTTTGACTCTATGAGGGTTCGTTCCCATTCACCCACTCCTGTCTCTACTACATATGTAACTGGAGTCAATGGGCCCATCCATATATATTCTTTGGTTGGTGAATTAGTCCCTGAGAGCACTGTGTGTGTGTGTGGCGGGGGGGGGGGGGTTCCAGTCAAATTTAAACATTTAAAATTTTTATTTTTGGATTCAACCCACTTAGAATAGTTTTGTATACAGCATAAGGGGTCCAATTTAATTTGTTTTAATAAAATCTTAAATTCACAAAGAATATTAATTTAATTGCCATGCTTCCTATGGTTTTTTAATATTATCTTTGTTACATGATATATTCTTGATTGTATGAACTGTTAATCAGATCTATGTGGTTGGTCTGGTTTTACTTTCCTTCTCCTCTATGCTCATCTTCACAAGTTTTGCTCTTTTTCCATTACGATTTTCTTTCTTCTCCATGACTATCATACAAGCAGAAACAAATATTAAAACCAATAAATGATATGGTGATATGAAAAGACAGTTCTCAGAAATAAACAAGCAAATTAACGAACATACAAATGGCCAAGAAACACTTGAAAAATATCTTTAGCACCGGAGAAATGGATGAAAACGACTTTGAAGTTCCATCACATCCCTGTTGAATAACTAACATCAAGGAAATAGATGCCAGTAGATGCTGGTGAGGAGGTAGAGAAGGAGCAACCCTTGGTCACTTGTGGTGAAAGTATAAATTAGTGTCTCCATTATGGAAGTCACTGTGAGTGAGCACCAAATCATGGCCAGGAGACCATCGGAGAGCATCTGGAAGTCAGCATAGAGAGTTTTCAGAACACTCAAGTCAGACTCAACTATACCACTTGCTGTTATAATCAATGAAGTAGTAACCTGAAGGTTCTACCTTAGATCCTTGTACATCATGCTGATCACCGGATCATTCACAAAACACAGGAAATGGAACCAGTCCAGATACTCATTAACAGATGAATAGAGAAGAAACCATGATGCCCATACAGAATAGAATTTTATTTGTCCACAAAGAGAAATTATATAAGGACATTTTCAAGAAAATGGATGAAGTTAGAAATCATATGTTTAGTAAAATAAGCTAGACATGGAATGTATGCATGCTTGGGTGTGCATGCATGGATGAGCGTGTGTGTGTGTGTGTGTGTGTTTCATGAAACTTGAAAGGAGATTATAAAGGAGAAGAAATGATATTATGGGAGCAGGGTGGGGAAAAGGCAAGGTAACTACAGACTCCATTGTCAATAATGAAGGCAGAAAGGGCTTTTTCCTTGAGAAAATGTCCAGTTAAAAGGAAGGCATGGATGAGTTCAGTGGAGAATGAGGAATGACAAAGCATGTACAGAACATCATAACGTCATGATTTATATGCTAAGTTAAGAAATTATATATTAAGAAATAATATATATAATATATATAATTTCTTAATGTATATATTAACTTAAATATATAATTTCTCAAGAGTAATTAGTTTGCTTTTTCTCTTTTTGTATTTTTCTAGTTAGCAAAACATTGGAAAATTATGGAAAATTAATTAAACTTAGTAAGCAAATGTATTTAACTGTTTTTTATTCTATTCTTCCACTTTTTCTTTACCTTTCTATACATTCTCTAGTTACTGGAACTAAATGCTTATCTGAAAACTTAAGCATTTATCTTATGATGTAAAAGCTAGGGCAATATATGTTTCTCTTGCTCATAATCCATGTAATTTGAACTTATTGTAGTTGATTTTAATTAGTGCTGGTATCTAAATATATATTGTAGTTTTCTCTGGGGGTTTTTGCCTTGGGGGTTGTTTAACATATGCTTTGCATATTCCAACATGCGGGGCTCTGTGTGTGCATGTGTAATTTATATATAATTTTGGTACTATTAACTACTGGCTAACACTTCTCACCTGTAGGGTATGTGGACCACATCACTAGACAGGCATAAGAAATGGTAAGGTGGGGATGTTCAAACTCTGAGAATCTCAGAGGTCTGAGGTAATAGGACGGAGCTTCTGCCTACCTATCTCTAGTGCCTGTTCCAGGACCCCCAACGGAGAGGACCAAGGCATCCAGTCATATAATGCTTGGCAGCTAAAATGCTTCTTTATGTTAATGAGGTATCTCAATAGCTGTAGCCCTCAACCAATGACCTTCCTTTCTTGGATATTCTCATGCTCTTCCTCCCAAATTATATAATCACTGGTTCACCACAGGTAAAGCATATGAATGGACATCCACTCCCAATAAAGAAGTACGTACACGCTAAGACCATCTCAGAGAGCTGCTTCATTAAGTATCGCCACGGGGAAGACCTTTGTCTAAAGGAGTCTTAACACTAATACTCCCAAAGAAGGCCTGCTCTCTTCTCCTGACCTTAGGGCACTCAGCACTGGTTCCAGATTGAACTGGATCCTACTCATCTTCAGCTGCTCTCCCCATTAGGTCTGCCATATATTAGTGTTCTCACTCCCCAGTGGAGGATTAGCCCCCATTTCTGACTTCCTCTATTGGCAGCACACTAATGGTTCCCTGGTACCCTGCCTAAGAAGAATCTAGGAACTCAGCATTCATCGCAGACCCCACCTTCCCCTTCCGGTCTGGCGTGCAACAAATGGTTCTCTCATATCCAGAAGTCTCCACACTCTTCATACTTGTCTTTGCCCTGCCTGTGAATTGGCAGTACCCAGACACCATCAGCTGAGGCAGAACCTGGAAACCACACCAGCACAAAATACAGACAAGCTGAATAAATATGGGCTGTGTTCCTTTAAAAAAAATCCTGTGTATTTTCTCATTTTTTTCCTAAACATATTCATTATGATTGACTATGCCCTATGTTTTAGTCCAGGTTCTCTAGAGTAGCAGAACCAAGGAGATGAATATAAAAATGGCTGAAGAAGCTGACAACCCAGTGTTTACTAAATCCTTGAGACTGAGTGACTCAGTAGTCACAAGGGTCCCACATCAACTGTCCATAACTGGCGGAGGGTGGAGGTGGGGAGGTTGACATCTGGCTACTCGGTCCATAAGGCCAGGTACCTGCACACTCCCAAATGTAGCGCCCAAAGACCCACTAAGTTCCTGGAGAGTTTCTAGTCTCTAGTCCATAATGAAAGCTTGATACAAAAAGAAAAAAGAAAACTTGAGAATCACTTAAAAGATAGTTCTTTCAAGTCTTTTCCCCCTCTCAATTAGTTTCTAGGCTATAGACTTTTTATATGTGTAATACTAAATTTGTGATTTGATATTAATATTGATATGAAAAGACTTATATGAGAATCTCTTTGTAGCATTTTGAAGTATTTTATTGACAGATATCAATTCTTCATTGTTTCCGTTCTATATTGTCTTCAGGAGTACCTAGCAACTCTGTGGCATCACATGCAGAAGAAGAAAATCATCCCACAGTTCAGATTAGCTTTGCTCTGATTTTCCTTTGCACTCTGGAATAATATATACCATCCCATGCATTTACTGTGACATCAGCTTCGTAAGAGTCCCTCACTATATGAGCTTTTCTAAATTATCACCCACCACAGCACTTAACACTACTGTCTGTCACTGTAACCCATAACTCTATCTCCCTTCCTAGCCTATTTTAACGTCTCAAACATAGGCATTTTGTTCTATTAAATCCCCATCCTGTCAATTAAATTCCTCTTTTTTACCTTCCCCCCAAAATTTTTATTAGCATCTTAAAATTGTTTAGTATATTCTTTCAAAAAATTAAAACACCAGTCTGCTGCTGGAATATACTTAAGATTATATATGTATATATATATGTATATATATGTGTATATATGTATATATGTACACACACATGCATATATATATATATATATATATATATATATGCATTGTCTGGAGTGACTCTCGAGTTAAGAGAAACATGAGGAAGGAGGACAGCTTTCAGCTGCCCGGCTTGGGCTTCCCCAAACCAGAGGGTCATTAGGAAGCTAAATAGTGAGTTCTCTGGGGAAAAAAAAAGAAGAGAGAGAAGAGGAGGAAAAGGGAGAAAGCGGAGGAGAGCAAAGAAGAAATAGAATAGTTGAAAATTTTTTAATGTTCAAAATTAGGGCTTGAGAGATGTCTCAGCGATTAAGAGCACTGCTCTCCCAGAGGACCCGAATAATTCACACAGGTTCTTCTACAGCAGAGAATACTGCCCCTCCCATGAAATTAAATTTTCAATGGTAGTTATGGGGTACCTCTTTTCAAAATTTTGGTTAATGAGTATCCACAGACTCTCTAAACACTATAGGTCATTGTCAAATGCCCTTTATGTTTTCTATTGCTCCAACAAATACCATAACTAAGAGCTGTAGAGGACAGGTTGATTTTCTCTACACTTCTATATCACTGTCTATCATGGCATAAAGCTGCAAGAACAAATGAAAGCAGGAATGTGAAGGCAGAACCTGAAGCAGAGGCCTTAGAGAAAGATTGCTTGCTGGCTTTCTTTCCATTTCCTGCTCAGCCTGCTTTCTTATACAACCCATTACTTGCTTAGTATATTTCTTATACAACCTACGACTTTCCACAGTGGGCTGGGCCTTACCACGTCAATCTTTAATCAAGAAAATGACCCCACAAAGTTGTTTACCAGCAAGTCTGATAAAAGCACCTTTTCTATTAAGGTCCCCTCTTCTTAGATGACAGTAGCAAGCTACAGAATAATTAACTAGCTCACCAGTGCTCTCAGCGACACTTAGATCCCGATGTAAAACTCTATTGCTGGAGATTCCACATACTTTCAGCATAGAACATGAGAAATCAAGCTTGTAGACATCTGGAAGCTTCGTCCTTGCTGGTTAGCCCCATAATGCTGGAAAGTGCTATGCATGCTACATGGATAGAAAAGTAACAGACAGGGGATTTTGGACCCAATTGTGGACCAGCTACACTAAAGAGTCTCCTGACAAGGAGTGTTCATTGGTGCATTAGTGGCATGAGTGTTAAGGGAGTAACATCCAAAGTTCTCAGACTAGTTATGGCTCCACACCAGAGAAAACAATTGGATCATGTGATGACAATTTCCACAAAGGCAGCATACAGTCATGGCTTGTTGGGAATGAGTGGGTCTTATCTGGACAGGGGGTGGGGGAGTCAAGGACAGAGGAGGGATAGGGGAGAAAATACAATCAGTAAGCTTGACTACTATTTATTCTTTCCTAATTATTTCCTTTTCCTGTATTGTCAGTATTCTACAGCTCAAAGCAATCATTGCCAATTTTCTAAAATCACATTTGCCCATGAGAAAAAAAAACAAAACAAACCAGAAAGGCTATCTGGAAAACACCTACTGATAAAATATTCCTACCTTTAGTTCAAATACATTTACTAATTATTGCCAAGTGGGTTTTCTTTTTGATGAGTCTAGAAACTGACTACTCTATGGTTTTGTCTCCAGACACACTCTGAGGAGGAATGTCACCTTGTCATTTTAGAAAGTCATAAAAATGAACTTTTGTTTTATTATTTTATGTTTTAAAATTTTTTTCAACTAACTACCACAAATTTTAACCTGAAACTAAGACAACCTTAATTCATATTCAAGTTCTGTGACTGAGTATGTGACAGTCCTGCTTTTGGACTGATGGTTTTAGGGTGCTTTGTAACTGACTAAGTTTGTAAGAATTTGAGAGGACTGGGGCTTTCAGCTAATGAATTAGCTTAGGATCACTATGCAAATGATCATGCTTAGCTACATGTAAGAGCATGTGGCACACTTCTGTTTGTTAAGACTCTTTTATCACCAGGAAAAAGGGCAAGGTCCCTGTCAAAGAAGAATGAACTACACAGTTTAAATAACTATCCTAGGCAAATCACCTTTAGAACACAGTGGTCTTCAGATCACACCTAAAGTCTGAATGTGATACCCGCTTGCACACTGCTGTGTCAATTTCACATTTTTAAATCTCTTTTGAATATTCAGTTAATATTCAAGTTTGATTCAACAGCTTCTACCATTGTAATACTGACATTACTCTAGCTGCTCTTTTTTTCTTTTCTCATATTGGATAGTATCTTTATTTACATTTCAAATGTTATCCCCTTCCTGGTTTCCCCTCCTGACACCTCCTATCCCATCTCTTCCTGCTTCTATGAGGGTGCTCCTCCATCACTCCACCCACTCCCTCCCATCTCCCTACCCTGGCATTCCCCTACACTGGGGCATCAGCCTTCAAAGGACCAAGGGCCTCTCCTCCCATTGATGCCTGGCAAGGCCATCCTCTGCTAAATATGCTATTGGAGCCTCTGGTCACTCTATGTGTACTCTTTGGTTGGTGGTTTAGTCCCTGGGAGCTCTGGGGGTTCTGACTGGTTGATATTCTTGTTCTTCCTATGGGGTTGCAATCCCCCTGCAGCTGCTTTTGCCCATCTGTGCTGTCACTTTGCCTTTGCATGTGCATTTAGCCACACTTCACTTCTGAGTCAGTTTATCTCTGTGATGGCCACGTCAGCCTGATGCCATCTACCTTAATGGTTTTGGGTGATGGTAATGGGATTTAGTCATACTAAGGTAGATCTGTACACTTAGGAATGGGGGAGAGGGAACTATGTTTTATGAATTGAAAGATTTATAAAACAATATTTTTGAGAGATTTGTTTATTGAAATATTATAAAAAGAATTGTGAAGAAAATGGAAACAAAAAAAACCAATAAAACCCCCAAAACAAACAAGCAAAAAACAAAACAAAACAAAAGCCAGAACACCTAGGTTTTGAGATAGTCCTATCCAATAGAACATTCTTCCATGGTAGAAATATTCAGTGCTGCCTTGTCCAAAGTATAGAATATTTCATATTATATACATAACACTGTAGTGGTAAGGCCAAGTTTTTGTCTTTTAAATTTTATTCTACTTTAATTAATTGAATGTATATAACTATGAATAGCTACTAACCTGACTTACATGATACAATATTTTCAGCTTTCAATGCTTACAGTACAAACATTATTAATGGAACGGTATGCCATCAAGCTTAGGTGACATCAGATGCAGGCATCAGGAATTTGGCAGGTGAATAGGATGCAGAAGATGAGAGTGGTTACACACTTAGCCGTTTCAAGCAGAAAGGGCATGTTGTATTGTGTGGTATTTTTCTGCAAAGACGAAATTGTCTATTTACCTCAGGTAAGGCATCAACAATAGATCAAAGAGATGATTGTATTCTTGAACCCGGGATGTTCCAAGTTGTGCTGGAACTGATCCTCAAAAGGCAACAAAAAGACCCAAATTAGTGAAAAGGAGAAAAAAGATTTATTCAATGTGGCCACCTTAGGGAGAGGGACAAAAAGTTGTCCAAAGCCTTCTAAGTCTATCTCCTGGGTCATGAAATAAGATCAAAATTTATATTTTACAGAAGTTGCAAGGCTGCACATGTCTCAGCAGACTCAGGTTAAGGTATGATCACGCCAATCACTGACCCTTATTATCTGGGTTTCAGGCTCATTCTGTAAGGTCGTCTTACAAGTTGTTAGGGTTGTGGGAAATCTCTTTATGAGAGACATGTTCACCCTTTTGCTGGCTCCTTTTCATCCTCACATGAAATTCCTGGGGAAGTTCCCATTTCTTTGGGTGTCCAGTGTTTCAATAGTAGTCAGATCAAGAGATATGTGTCTCTTCAGACATTTTCATTTTTGCAGGTTAGTTACAAAGCATCACAGCAATTCAAACTGCATTGCTGGAGCTCTCTGTAGAATTTCCAGGTAGCTTCTTGGTCCGATTTCCCTTCCCTAATTCATTGCTTCTACATCCCTGGAAGGAGATCTTGTAAATCCTGAAAATCTAAGCCTTGCCTCTGTATTTATTTCTGGAGTCTTCTGAGTCTTCCTCACCCCTCCCAGAATTGTTTCAGTTCACAGGAATTAGCTAGACAGCATGTTACCATTTAAGTGATTTTTATTTGACTTGGTCAGGACGACTAGGACATGTCTGGGATGTTCTCTAAAGAAACATTGAAAGTTCCTGAACTTACAAACATCTTAAAAAGTTGGCACTGAGCTATCTAGCAGGCTGTCTTTACTTCAGTCGTCCAAGTCTCTGCTTCAGAATGGGTAGTTTCCAAAATACGAGGAAGAGCCAGGCATTAGAAATCATCACTTCCCAGTCAGAATACTTGGGTGATGATCTCTACGTGGATATTGCATATTAGCACTCAGTTTGTATTTTGATAAAGTAGCTTGAAGCAAAACTTGATCTTCAGGGGGAAAAAAGAAAGAGAAAAGAAATTCTCCCCTTTCGGAGTGTTTCTGCCTTTCTTCCAATGGCTGAAGCTTCCAGCATCCTTCGCCTTTACTCACCAGGAGACTTACCCTAACTCCTTATTCCTGTCAATCTTGGACCACATTTGTTTCCTGTATCCCAAGATACGAAGTTGCTTGTGTCTGGAAAACACCCAGAATTAAAGTCCCATTATCTCATTTATTTTCTGCCTGATTTCTGTGGTATTTAATATCTTTAAGTGTCCATTCCCTCAATACTAAACGGCGACCAGCCGTGCCTGCCTCATGATGGGATACAAATAAAAGATCCATAACAACAAGAAACTTAACGATAATCAGGAAAAATGTAAATACTTCTCTAACATTGAACTTTCCACTGGATGGTTGCAATGTGTCCTATTATTGAAGTACTCTGTGGAATTGTAGCCCCAGCCGTATGACCTACTACTGTTCCTTCTACTCTGCCATGCTTCTCTTCACAAGGGGTGGTCTTGTGTTGTGGGTTGCCCTGGTACTGTTTGTATTCTGATGTTAATTCTGCTTCCTCAAGAGGGGCTGCCCTGAAGACAAGGCAGGGATCACATACTCAAGTGATTACATTTGAACCTTCTCCACATTCTAACTGGTCAAATGAAGGCTAGAGCCTGTGTTTGAGCAGTGGAAGGGAAAGGTGGAGCTGGAGGTTTTAGAGAGTGGAGGAAAGGTTGGGGATGATGGAGGAAGAAAGACAGGGGAGGAAGAAGAGGAAGGAAGATGGAGCTGAACCATATGGCCTAGAGAAGCCACAAGTAGTAAGGGATCTCATAGCCGGGGACTAATTCGTAGGGGTAGATCTGCCCAATCTAGGCATACAGCTTGTAAATATAACTGAGTTGTGTGGTTTTGCACCAGCTTATTGGAGTTGGAGATTTACCACAACAATCTTGTATTATTATTTGGATGTATAAAAGGCATCTCTAACTTTACTTCAAAGCTGGGCTACCATCCATCTTTTATGTATTTGTAAACATTTGTTTAGTTTAAAGGACAAAACATAAATAAATAAAGTAAAAATCACCTGCTTCTTTTGGTTCTCTTGTTCTAATTTCAGTTCACCCCAGGCGTTTTCTAGTTAGTTTCACTTTGTTAGTCCAGCTCCTTTCTCGCTATCTTCACAGTTAACAGCTTGGTGTCAACCTGGACCATGGTCAGACTCCTAAACCGGTTGCCTTCTCCACCTCTTCCTTCTACAGTCTGTTGTCCACATAGAAGTCAAGATGATATTTAGGAACATCGCTCAGCTATTTCCCTCTCCACCGCACAAATCTCTGCTTCCTTTTCATCATGTTTAAAGTAAATCCTGTTCACGTGCTGCCAAATGACAGGTTGTGACCTTAACAGTTGCACTCTATGTCTTTACCATTTCCGGCTTTGTGCTATCATGCACTGTCTCCTGACACCATATAGCTTTCTTTATTAAGCTTTAGTTTTCTACTCAGGTGTAATCATTACTTAAGAGTAATTACAGAATTCACTCTTATGTTTGTTATATGCATGCTCTATAAGAACATAAGAGAAAAATTAGTTTTTGTATACCTTGGTGGTATAATTATTGAATATTGCCTAGTTTGTAGCAGGTATCAGATGGCTACAAATGTCATTCTCACAGGTACTGCGCTATCAAGGCCTGGAAAGGGAAGCTCTTGCAATGTCTGCCATTGATAAAACCTGGTATTCCTTTACTCTAGAACATCATGCACAAATTATCATTCTGTATCAATGCTCTGGCAAGGGGAAATTGAAAATAAGTCTGTATCACATCAATACACAGATTATAAATATGCTCCTCTCTTTAGAATTGCAATCCACTTTGCCTGCGATAATGGCTCTATCAATATTGTTTTATCACAGCGTAGGTTTTGTGAGATTATTCCCAGATATCTGCTAGAATAAAAACATGCTGTCTTACTTAGGGTTATTATTATTGTTATGAAATATCATGACCAAAGCAACATGTGGAGGAAATGGTCTATTTTGGCTTATACTTCCCCATCACTGTTCATGTAAGGAAGTCAGGACAGGAACTCAAGTAGGGCAGGAATCTAGAGTCAGGAGCCGACTTGGAAGCACAGAGAGCTACTCACCGGCTGGCTTTCCCTGGCTTGCTCAGCCCATTTTCTTATAGAACCCAGGCCCACCATCTCACAGTGATATTACAAAAAGTGGGCCGAGCCTTCCTATCATTCAGCAACTATGAAAATGCTCTACAGGTTTACCTGTAACCCAATCTGATGGAGGCGTTTTCTCAGTTGAGAATCTTTCCTATTGGATGACTGTAGCTTATGTCAAGTTCACATAAAATTAGCCAGGCCACAGTCCCATTAACCTCCACTGTAACATTCTTGGCTACAGTGCCATCTACAACCAAGTGTTGGATTTTGTGCCCAGCCATATATGTTCAGCACAAATGTTTCCTCCTTCATGAGTCATATGTAGACTCATTATTGTCTTATGAGGGTCTCATAAATGAGGCCTTTACAATGATATAAAATTTTTTTTCTTTCCATAAACATTCTTAAAATCTTTATTTCCTAAATTTTTCAAAATCTTAATCTTAAGATTTTGTTTCTTACAGTTTTGCATCATGACATACAGGAGTCAAATGTCTCTTTTCTGCCAGTTATCTTCATTGAGAAAAGAATTCATGAATTACTCATTGTAACACTCACAGACAACATAGCAAAAGAAAAAAGAAAAGTCAATCGAGTACCTTGATTAATGGAGGCCTTTTAGACTATTCATATTGATTTTAAATTGGTACTTACTATTAACCTACAAAGCCTAGGCTCCGAGTCTTTCAGCCTTCACCTCCATTGGCTGTGTATCTCTGTGGTCAGTGAAGAACTACAAAAGGAAAAAAGGTGACACGTTAGAGTGTTAATGCATTAATGAAAAATATCACCTCTCAGTAAAGCTGAAACCCAGTATACATGTGGATGCTATCTGAGGCCATGTCCGAGGTGCAGTAGCGATGTTCTTCCATTGCTAATCGATACACCCACTCATGTCCCTTTTATCTTAGATCATTCCTATTACTGGCATTACTAGATTAACATTATTAACACTCCAATTTAATAGCCTTCAGTCTAATAATTGAATGTAATTTTCTGTGCAAGATAATTCTCAACTTTTAAGGCATTGTTAGCTTTGCTGAATGATGGGAATTTCTCCCTCCACCTGGTGCTTCCTTGGGATATGATCCACACTTATTAAATACATGTTGTCCAAGTGCTCCTGTGTGATTTAAAAAAAAACACAAAGGTCTGAGGTGTTACTTTTATAAGTTTGGGTCTATACAAATAGGAGACAAGAGCAGGCTACTAGAAAGCCCAAAGTTTTCTAAATGTAGATGAGCACAGATTAAGAAAGCAGTAATTAATTTCCTTTGACCTCAAGCTGAAATTCCTTTCTAGAGCTGTCATAAAGAGAAAGGGGCCAGAGAAGAGAAGTGAGGCTGTGTAACAATGCAATTAAACCCTTGTAATGAGGTCGGGCCTTGGACTTGTTGCAACTGATATCATTATAGCAAATGAAAAGGCCCTATATGGATGGCAAGGTTTTCTTATTCTTTTTTTTCTTTCATTTTCATTCCATTTTTTTACTTCTTTTTCTTTTTTTAACTCTTTTAATACCAGATACACTATATGAAATATTTGATGAAAGAAATATATAGGCTTTATGTATGTATGAATATAAATGAGAACATAGATGTGTGCTTACACACACACACACACACACACACACACACACACACACAGACAATCTTTTTTCAAAAGAAAACTCAAGTTGACTCAGGAACATGATCTTTGTATGCAGATCAAGGAAGCATACGAGAAGCAGAAAAACCTTAGGATCCTGGGCTCGAGACAGTTAAATTGTCTTTTGCACTGTGGCTGTTAATTTACTGGTGTCTCCAATGAGCTAAGGCCGTGAGCTAGAATGTATGTTCTAACCTTTTTTTAAGTCTTCTACTAAATAGCTCCATGACCAAGGTAGACCCCTGGATGTCTCTGAGTGACAGTTCTATCATTTCATTGATGGAAAGACTGCTGGTCATAGTTTCTGTTTTCCTTCACATGGCACGCTGTGGATGGTTGGTTACAACTAAATTGATATCTTAAAATGAATTTGTCAGTCTTTTTCTCTGCACATGTATGTGTTTAAGGACAGCTATGTCTGTCTTGGACATCAAGAGTTCTTAATGGGGATCCCATTGTTATTATTGAGAGCACAAACTCTAAAATAAGGGTTCTTTAAGGCAAAACCTGCTTTTCTCTCAGTAAGTGTGAGCAAGGCAGGTCAGGCAGCCTTTAGCCCAGGCTCCTGAATATAAAATGGACAGGAACACTAATAACATTTACTTCACAGAATTGAGAAGAACAAAAAAGTTAATGGGTTAAAAATTTTGAAGTTGGGGTTGGGGATTTAGCTTAGTGGCAGAGCGCTTGCCTAGCAAGTGCAAGGCCCTGGGTTCAGTCCTCAGCTTAAAAAAAAAAATTGAAGTAGGTGTGAGCACATATCAGCATTTCCATGGGCCTAATTCTAGCTATATAGTTTATCTAGTGAAACAATTCTTTTTTTTTTTAGAGGATCCAAAAGAGATTGCACCAAATTTCCAGTTCAAACAAAACAAAGCAACAACAACAAAAACCCCTCCTATTCCTGAAGTTAGGGAATATTAAAAATACTCTTTAAAGTAGAAATGAAAACACTTTTTCTCAATGTTATTCATTTCACAAATCTCTCTTGAGTGCAATGAGAAAATAGCCAGTATTGCAAAGTTGCATTGGCCTTTACGTAGAACAAGAAAAATTTATGAATAGAATAATTGTACTGTTAAATAACATGGTGACTCATGGGACATGTATTGTTAAATGACAATACGCATGACTTTCAGGGGCATCCACCTTCTCTCCTTGCTTGATGTTTATACAATGGGTTTCTCCTCAGCTTCCTCATGAAGAAATGTGAAAGAAGAGGAAGCTGTCACTTGGATCTGTTTTTTTTGTTTGTTTGTTTGGTTGGTTTTTTTTTTTTTTTTTTTTTTTTTTTTTTTTTTTTTTTACTTTTTGGGCCCATGATCTCTTCTTCCTTCTCATTCTTCTCTCCTGGCCATTAAATAAGCCTTCCCTTCACTACCCACTTTGGCCACTATGACCTGCCTCTCCACAGTCTCAGAAGCAATGATGCCAATAGGCCAGGAGATGAAACCATGAACCAAACTAAACCTTTCCTTTCAGTACGCTGATTTGCCTCAGATACTTAGGGCATTGCTGGTTTTGCAGTTTTGAGCTGGACTACAGTTCTCTTTGCAGCCTGAGCAGCAATCTTTCTCTACTTCCACGGGACTGCTGGTTACGGATCGCTACTGTAACATTACTGACATACCATTGGAAGTCAAGGTGTCATAGATAGGGGGAATATCCCTATGTAACCAAGAAGTATGACGAAGGAAAAGAATTCCTTTCCATAAGGAAAAGAATGCTCCCAGAACTATCACAGAAGAATACAATTAGTCTTGGAAATTTCTGCATAGCTGGGAAAAATTTCAATCCCCATCTAGCAAGCCATAAGACAAGGTAAAAATATTAAAGGAAAGTTTCAATCGCCGTAAAAATTGCCTTTAAACTAAATTTCTTCTCTGATATTGTTATTTATATTTCTTAATGTTTCCCTGATTCAGATCACTTTAAAGATGATTTAATTCTAGATTCATATGCTCAACTTGTTCCAGAAATACCATCAGGTAAATCATACTGAAACAATATTACTGGGATTCTTGTTTTTATCAAATGCCATAATATGCATGTATGTGTGTACTCATTCCTACTCTAGAGCATCATGGATTTAGTTAAATCATGCCATGAAAATACAGTGAGATTTCTGCATGGTCTAGTCCCCAGAATCACACAACTCAAAAGTTGGGTGTGGGATTGTTTCCAGAATTTATGATAAGGATGTCCGTAACCTTTCAATTCATTTTCTGATAATATCTCCCTATTTGGCTGCTCTCAGGGAAGTGTCTGACCATGTTCAATATGTTAAATCATCAAGAGGGTGGCTATTGCGTCAGAGATATGAACAATTTTATAATTCATACTTTGGAGCAAAGTCAACACTCCTACACCCTAAGGCTCAAGGAACATTGCAGAAGTGGGGGCAGAAAGATTTTAAGAGCCAGAAGATTCAAGAGTTTGTTATGAGATTGTGTTTTCTGGGAAAGTCAGAAGCTACACCCACCCATAAAGTCTCACCAACATGGCAGCCCAAACTTGAGCTCAACAAGGACAATACCAATGGACATGCCAAGCTGGATGGTGAAAAGCTCACAACATTTAAACTCTACACAAAGATCTGAAAGCAAATGAGGAAAGCTGGGGGTGGGAAAGGTGGGTCCCCACCAGGGAAGAACCCCCCAAATAATCCACCCTGAAAACATACATAAAAGTAACATCATATGAACTGAGCAGGTTATATTCAAGAATATATTTATATATATGTATATAAGTATACATATATGCATGTTATAGTAATTACTAAAAAAATAAATAAAAAGAGGCCATGAATTTGATGGAGAGCAGGGAGAAATATATGGGAGGGTTTGGAGAAAAGAAAGGGAAGGAATAAATATAATTACACTATAATCTTAAAAAATACAAAAATTAAAATCTACACAAGAGAGCAGCCTACTGTAAACACTTTCAGGTTTTCTTTTAATTGAAAGTATAGTTTCAGGCACATTTCCTCATTCTTGCTATAAATCAAACTATTACATTTCATTAATGGTTTACTTTTATTGTTTAGCATCTTCTTTCCCTCTTAGAGCCTGCATGATCTTATATTGCTTTAACCACAGCATTTTACCATTAAGTTAGAACAAAGTAGTTACCCAATAAATTATTCCATGAATGGTAATTCTCAGCCTCGGCTACACCTTACAGTTCCCTAGGAGGTTTTCAAAGTCCTAACACTTAGGCCAGCCCCCAGGTCTAATGAAATCTGTGAGGTTAAGTCTTTGTTGATCTCCAGGCGACATGACTGTGAAGGTGACAGTTACTGTCCTGAGGTTCAGAGTGTAAAATGTGTGTCAAAGGTCTGCAGTATAGCCTTTCCCAGAAAACTGTCTGGAAAGGCAACAGTTCAAGCAACATGCAAACACAATCCCCTTGACCCTTCACCCAAGCAATAAGTCCAGGTTGAGCTTAAAAGGTTGAGAAGTTCTGCCTTAAATGGAATTATAACATTCTGCTTCTTAAGACTATATTTGATAATAAAAAGTGTGTGTGTGTGTGTGTGTGTGTGTGTACTTTTAAATTGTAATCATTTTTGATTTATTAATCATTTTATGTGTTTACATTTCAAATGTTATCTCATTGCTGGTCTCCCCTCTACAAACTCCCTACCCCATTCCCCCTCCTTTGTCTCTAAGAGGGTGCTCCCCACCCACCCGCTCTCACTTCACCCCTCTAGCATCCCCCTTCTCTGAGCCATCAAGCCTCTACAGAACCAAGCGCCTCCCTTCCCACTGATGCCAAATGAGGCAGTCCTCTGCTACATATGTAGTGGAAGCCATGGACTGGCCCATGTTTATTATTTGGTTGATTGTTTAGTTCCTGGGAGCTCTGTGGGGTCCCATTAGTTGATGCTGTTGTTCTTCCTCTGGGGTTACAATCCCTCCCTTTCAGCTCCTTCAGCCCTTCCCCAACTCTTCCACTGGGGTTCTCCCAGGCTCAGCCCAATGGTTGGCTGTGAGTATTTGCATCTGTCTTAGTCAGGTGCTGACAGAACTTCTCAAAGGGCAGCCATACCAGATCCTGTCTGCAAGCACATCTTGGCATTAGCAATAGTGTTATGGTTTGGTGTTTGTGGATGGAATGAATTGCATGGTGGGACAGTCTCTGGATGGCCTTTCCTTCAGTCTGTGCTCCACTTTTGTCCCTGCATTTCCTTTAGACAGGGACAATTCTGGGTTAAAATTTTTGAGATGTGTGTGTGGCCCCATCCCTCCACTGAGAGCTCTGTCTCTCTACTGGAGGTAGTCTCTTCAGGTTATATCTCCCCGCTGTTGCATATTTAGGCTAAAATCATCTCCATTGGGTCCAGGGAGCCTTTCCCATCCCTGGTATCTGGGACTTAACTAGTTCCACCAGTTCCCCACCCCCATTGCTACTTACTTCTATCTATTCTCCTGGACCTCTGGGCTTCTCCCCTTCTCTTCCCATACCTGATTCTGTGCACCCCTTTTTCCTCCCCTCCCCTATCCCACTCAGGCCCCTTCCTCCCTCTGCCTCTGTGATTATTTTGTCTATATGAAGATTATTAAGAAGGAGGGCCAAAATGTGGATGCTTCAGATCCACTTAGAAGGTTGGAGATATCTAAAGGAAAGTTGCTGTTGCCAGCCATCTGTGCCTAAACCATACCTCTGGGGAGGAAGAGAAAAGCCAGCACACTCATTTCCAAGGTAGAGTCTTTTGAGTAGCAAGCTTCCATTAAAAAAAAACCCACAGTAAAACCTCCAAAACAGACATCGGACCCACAAACAGCAATGCAGATCCAAAGTACAGAAATGAAGGGGTCTACAGACTCTGTGTGCTGGTACCAATCAAGGTGTAGTGAGGAAGGTGACTGTGGGCAGAAATAGGACAGATCATTTCCAGATCTTTAAGTGAAAGAGATTTCTAGATTCAGGGCAGTGCTGTCAGCCCTGAGAGAGAGCAATGCTGTGATACAGAATCCAGGTCCTTGCCTGGGAATACCTGCTCTTACCTCAAGATAGTGAGACGACTGAGAGCAACAGTACGGGTGAAGCACTTAACACCATGCCTGACTCACAGGAGCATCTCAGGAAGGGAACGCTGCACACATTAATATCGGAAATCATTCCCAAGCTTTTAGGAATGAAAGAAACTCAAAAGATGAAGATGATGTTTACCAGGTTTTATGGTCTCTGTATTGTTTTCCAAAGCATCTGAAAGAGAACTTGGTGTGCCTGGGGGTGACTGACTTTCAAGAAAACCCCATCATGGTTTCAAATTTCACTTATTCTATTCCTATCAAGAGGCAAGGATCCATTGTCCCCATCCAAGAACATGGGGCAGGTTGTTGACTATTGTATATATGTATGATATATTGTGATTTCCAAAGCTAGGTCCTTAGAAATGATTAGAGATGACTCTGGAAGCCAAACAACACATTGGGAAAATTAGAACAATGGCATGAAAAGACTATATGTCAGTACTCTGGCTCCCTCCCCAGCTGAGGCCAAACTGACTGCCAGCATCCACATCCTGCTTGGAAATGAGTAAACTATTATATATATGCAGTCCAGAGTCTCAGGGACACCTTCTACCCCTGAGCCTTTCTGCTTTCAGAGACCCTGACCTGCTCTTCCTGTCCCCTTTCAGAATTTGTGACCAACAGATTCCACTGTTCTCATCTTCCGTGGACTTCGGATGGTTTGTTGCAAAGCAGTAGATTACTAGAACAAGACCACCTTCACATTGCCTCCCATGATGCAGGGTCAGGACATGCAGGGCATAGCAAAGCAAGCACTAGTGTAGTGTGCACAAAGACGTAGAGCTTTGAATGAGGTTGGTTGTCAACAGAGCAAGAGCTGGATTTAAAATGAGTCAAATCTGCCTCCTTCATGTGAAGGAGGAGGGACAGTTTACAGGAAGGTAGGAAAACTATGCTATCAGTAGATAAAGTGATGTGGTGAGGTAGAGGTGTTCTTGGGCAATGTAGACAGTCAGCATGCTTCTTCACATGTATGTTTCTTTTTTGCTTGGGTTATGTTTCTTGTAGGAAGTATTGGCACTTGTAAGGTTAAAGGGCCATTGACAGAACATCCTGACGTCCATGTTGGCATACTTCTGAACTGTCAGTTGCAAACTGCCCTTGCATGGGTTCTAGGCACTTTCCTGAAAAACAACTTCCTTTAAGTGATTCCTTGTTCAAGAGTCTGTGCAGGTGTATCCATGCCTTACCTGATTCAACAGGATTCAAGATCCCTATAGTTCCAGTCTTAATGGCTCTCTGCTCCTGTCCCTGAATAGAAATTTCTTAGAGGGAATGTTCAAAATTACCTCTGGCTGACAATAACAGAAACTCAAAAACAACCACAAGCAGCATGAGCATTAGTCAAACCAGGAGGATATAACCCAAGGATGCTGCTCTCTAAGGCCATGTGGCCTAAGCAGCTTCTATCTGTCCATTCAGTGACTCTGTGGGATCTCTTTCACCCTTCTGTTGGTAGGAATGCTGGTGTACCATATAGGTTTGCCTATGTCCTCAATTAAGGCAAGAAAAGAGAAAGATCAAAGGCAAAAGACCTCTTACATCTGGCCCTTTATGTGTAGAAATAACTTCCTTGGGAACATCAACAACTGATTTCAACTTATACTTCTTGACCAAAACAGGTGTAGCCTCTCTCAGCTTCAAGGAAGCAGGAGAAATTAGTTTCTCACGTGACTATACTGTAGCCCTGAACAAAATTAGGGAAGTTGGAAGCACGAATAGCTGGTAAATGACAATGAAGAGCACAGGCTAGACCTAACAAAAGCATCCTGTGACTATTGCAAATGCTGGAGGATTGGTGTAATGTTTCCTCAGAAAATGGGAGGGACATTGTGATTTAGAGAAAAGATGAGAAGAAATTTGGAGCCAAGTAATTAATGGGTCAGGCTGCCAGTAGGCTGCCAGAAGGATAGTTCTTCCAGTTGCCTGAATCTAGCCTGGTTCTTCTTATCATTCTCAGCCATTTTTCTCAAGCACAACTGCGGAATAAATTGGAAATCCATTATTTAGAGATAGCAAGAGTCACTCTGAATACCTCAGGTTCGTACTAGGCCTAATCAGGAGCAATATACAATTCATTGCTCTGGTCTACTGTTCAAAGGGGTCTCAGTCTATGATACCAAAAGAATTGAACTGTGAAATATATATATATATATATATATATATATATATATATTACATGCAAATGAACCTCTATCCATCCAATGTGGCTTTCCTGAATCTGGGTACAGCAGCTCACAATAACTCTGAGGCTTCCAATGTCCATGTTGATCATCTCTAGGCAATAAACCCATGGCAATCTACCTGAGAAGATTGGAGCAAAATGGTCAAGGCATTCCTCAGTACTGTGACCCTGCTCCTCAGAACCATTTTTCGCACCTAGAGGCTGGTGTTTGAATAATCCTAGTTCAGAAGGAAGAAGGAGGCCATGTGAAAACACTGATGACTTGTGTATGTTACTTTCCTATCTTCCATCATTTGCTTTAAGCCATGTCCCATTAGGAAGTGTTAAGTCTGTAATGGCCTTGGCTCTGTAGCTGCCAATGTTTTGTGGTACTGAACTTTAAACCTGTAAGACCAAAACCTGGAAGCAGAGAATTCCAGACTCTAGGTTAGCCACATCATTTCACTAAAACACACACACTTCCATTTTCTTTCCTCACTCTTTTTCTCTTTCTTTATTTTTTCCTTTCTTTTCTTTTTTATCTCCTTCCTACTTCCTTTCTTTTCTCTCCTTCTTGCTTGCCTACCAGCTTTCTTCTTCCTTTCCCTTCCATTCCCCTCCTTTCCCTAACCAACTTTTCTCTTTCCTTCCAGCAGCTTCTCATTCTTTCCCTCTCTGTTTAATTTGTTCAAGTCCCAAAAACAAAGGATACCTTACTTATTACTAAGTCAAGCTATGGGTTACTTCATAAACTGGCTATTGTAGTGAGTCATGTCTTATTCATGTAAGAATTTTCAAAACTAAGTATCCCCAGATCTCGTCTCATAAAGAAATTTGAAGAGAATGCCTCTGTAATTCAGCTAAACAGAATAATCAAAGTAAATGAATCTCCCAGCCCTACTTTGAGATGATGACAGGACATATAAAAACAAGTATATCAACTTATATACTTGTGTGAGAATGATTAAAACAGGAGATAATCAGAGTCCTGGGTGTGGCATCTAAGGATGCACCCACTCATACCACAGCAATACCTTTAGAGAGACACTGGATGACATGCTATGCATCTAATCCCTGATTCACCCTATTCTCATGACCACAAAAAGCAAGCTGTACTTCACAAAGACGTGCTAGAATTCTTGCCATGGTTTAGCAAGAATTTGATGGTTTATTCGCCATCTTTGAGATATGAGTCTGCCAGCACTGCAGTCATTTCTTAGCGTTGTCCTGAGAGGTTTCTTTTAACAAATGCTTACAGAACTCCTGAGGCCCACTCATCTTGACCTTCTGTCTTAAAAGAAGAGCTCAGACTTAATCTGACATATTTGGAAGAGCAATGAATAACAGTGAGATGGAAGTAGGCAATGAAAGAACCTTCTACTTAGAGAATAATTATCTACCCATAATTATTTCCATGACTTGTTGATTGATCAATAAATATCAAACAAGCTGAGGGTTTATTTTCATATCTAAATTCATGTGACAGGGACTAAACACAAGTCTCCCCCTATTGAGAAGTCTAATGGGGTTGATATTGTTTTGAGATGGAATGATCATTTGTACTTAAGAGATTTTTTTTCTCCACCAAAGATTTACAATCCCCTGGGAGTCAAAATAGAGAAATCTTAATTCCAATGTATGTTGTCAATCCGAAGGAGCTCTACCATCATCAGTCTTCCTCCTTCTACAGCTGCAGCATAAAGAATTCCATACGAGATGGAAAGCTGGAATCCTGGGTGTTTAGCTGGGTGTGCATCTCCCTTTCTCATCACTGCTGCTGTTGGAAAAATACGCAACATCTGTGTTAGGAAGGCCACTGGGCCTGGAAGGAATATTTTCAAATTTGTATTTCCTCTTCCCCACTAAGGTGCTGTGTCTCTTTCACTTGGATTTTCTGTTTCTGTTTGTTTGTTTGTTTGTTTGTTTGTTTAACTAGAACTAAACTATTTTAGGAAATAGGAAGCATCCATACAATTATGGAAGCAATATGGAATCGTTGGATGACTTCATAACTACACAAAAACATGGTTTGTACAAACCCTTCCTAGTAGATAAGATTGCTAGCAGTTCACAGTATTCTCAGTAGTACTTAAAAGCCCCCTGCTTTTTCACATGAACACCGAAGTAATGCTTGGCAAGTCCCAGGATAAGATAACATAGAGTGTGCTTATAAGAAAGGGCACTTTCTATGCTTTTGAAAGACTACTGAAGGGTCTTTGTACCTTGGAGAAGAGATAATATAAAGTACATATACGATTAACTTAATGGGTCTATCTTTGGAATTACGAAACTTTGGGGCCTTTAAAAGAATAATTCTAGAAGTAACAATGCTGCTCTGGATTTGGCAAGGGGAAACAAACCAAAATATGCATACCCATACCTGGGGTTGTCACAGTGGCATCCTCCAGATAGTATAGATTCAGAGAACCTCAAAAGGAAGAGATAATAGCCGGAGCAGAAGCTGAGAAATCAAAATCACAGACATTCCATTGTGTGTGCAATTCTAGGGACGCCATGACTACAACTGAGCCAGACGTGTTCTTGCTGCTTGGTGAAACCCAAAAAAACCTCTCAGTTACAACTCACTACAAAACTCTAGCCATAATTTCCAGTTCAGATCAATGGAATATACGTGGAACTTCCATGTTTGACATAGTTTCCTCCTTTCTTTCTAGTTGTATAATGCTCTGGCCTTGTAAATCATGACATATGGATGGCATTGTATCACAGATCACTTCTACTGAGCGTCAACCGTGTGTCAGATCCTACAGCACAAATGAAGGGTAGCATGGTGCATAACAAATATATGGTCTGTGCTCTGTTCAGATTCACCCTCTCCTGGATAAAGCAGACAAGCAAGGAAGCAAATAAATGACCAGCTAGCTCCTGCTAGTGCAATGTGCACATCTCAAGCACATCTGTAGACGCCAATCATCGTTTATAAAAGAACAGCAACTCTAAATCATCTTGGTATTCGGTCCTTTATCAACCCAATTGACAAACCCACCTTCAAGTACATATTTTTAAAGAGCAGAGATCTTTTCTGAAGACCTATTGGTGACTATTTAGTCTCAGTCCCTGGGGGGAACTCCACTCGGGCTATCCTTCTGTAGCTTTCTTATTCCTCAGCTTACATTCAGCAGTATGCAGGTCTCATCATGGAAGAGGGGCTCCAAGAGCAGATTGCATGAAACCTCTCCATCAGAATAGCGGTTGATGCATTATTTGAAGGGTTTAACACTTGCCCTCAATATCTAGCAATGTTCCTGGCTGTAATTCATATTCTCTATGTATTGCTTGACTCTGTGGGTTTCATGTGTTCATTATTTGAACCAGTACTTCACTTCATTATATTCCAACAGTATTTTCCTCCCCTCCTTACTTCCAATTGTTTTTTTCTTTTCATTTTTAATATTTTTCCACCTATATTCATGTAGGAATCTCATTTCCATCTCAAAGACTATTTGAACTCTCCACTTCAACATTTCATTAGCATTTTCTTCTGATTGTTCGAAGTTCTCTCATATGATTCAGACACTTAAAAAAACACTCTGATGACCCAGTTAATAAGTGGTTACAATGAAAAACAACAGTTCAGTGCAAAAGATTAACTTTCATAAACACATATAATATAGTAATACATTATATTGCAAAATAGCTGACCCTTTAATGACACTGTTTAATTCAACATATGAGGTAAATAAATATTCTTAAATTCCTATCATCTTAGTTAACAATCACTGCCTTTATCATGATCCTGGTCTTCCAACTGGCAGCTTTGTCTTCAATGATTAGATAGTGATTCTCAGTTCGGATGACATTATTAGTATCATCTAACTAAGAACATAATTCCAGTCTCCACTCCGAGTGTATTTGTAGAAGACTCCAGCAGCAGTATTTTGTACAAATTCTCTCAGGTGATCCCAATATAAGTACAGGAAGAAAATTAAACATACTAACTTACTAAATCATGTAGAAGCACATGAAGGAATAGAAGTGTCATGAACACATAGCCTGTGAGAACTAGAGAGGAGGAAAAACATTAAAGAGAAGGCTATCCTAGGGATATTCATTGTTTACATTTTTCTGAGGTTTCTGAGTTTTGATGGCAGAGATTCCTCTCTTAGGGATTGCTATATAAGCCAATATGAAATAGACTCAGACAGAAACAAAGAGGGAGGGAGGGAAGACATGAATTTGGAAGTAAGGGGACAACTTGCAGGAGTTAGTTCTCTCTCCCTTTACTGTGTGCATAAGAGAGGTTGATCTCAAGCTTGATGGCAAGAGCCCTTACCCACTGAACCATCTCACCAGCCTAACTTCTCTGACTTTAAATACTAGCTCCTGATCCCATTTTCTATGCAAACTTTAGAGCAAGGTGTCACCAAAAGGGGGAGGAGGGTATAAATGCAAACAGCATACTCTCCTTTAAAGTCTCTCTTTTCAAGATCTCCTAGGTAACACAAATAAACCAATGATGTCAGAGGCAATGGAAAAGCAAGGTTAGTTACTTGGTTAGTCTTTGGTTAGTACTCAGCTGGTTCAACTATTCATTTGAGACTGTAGGAATTCTAGTGCTCGAGGGCTCCTTTTGCAACTTTCCAGTTCTTCTCATCTTCTGACTACTCATTTTTATTACTTTGAGGCCCGAAAATTCTTTTCCTCAAACCTATATTTGACAGAGATTTTCTTTTGTTCTCTCTTGGGTAAAGCACTACTTAGTTGCAAAAACTCACAGAGTTTATCTCCATAGTATTTGCCTTTAGATAACGATCTTCTCTTCTCCAAACCTCCAGAGGAGTGATACTTCTACACTGATACTGTTAAGTTTTACTTGTTTCCCTTAGTCAGATGTATTTTAATCTTCTTCATTCATTTCTGCCGTCATATGTTTTATAAATATCTCAGAGATGACTTTTTTTAATCCAGTCTGAAGTCCATTTTGCATAAGTGGTTTATGCCTCGCAGGTCATTTAGAGTACTCCCACTTTGATACAGCACTGTATGCTTCAGAGACTGAGCTTCTGAGTATGCTTCTGCAGTGGCTTCCATTTCAAGACGAGAGCAACAGAAGGGCTAGTGTGGGGTTAGAGTCCAGGGCAGCGAGGATTTGGAGACCACCATTCCTCCATTTGTTGCTGATGCCAGTAGTCAGATCATGGCTCCTCCCTCTGTGCTCTGACTGTCAGGGTAGCCTATACCTCCTCTACCATTCAAATATGTCAAGGCCTCTAACCACATGCTTCCGTTTTTGAGATCTCTTCCTCTCCTCTGCATGGATACTCACATACTCTGAACTAAAGTTGGAAGATAACTAAATAGACTATTTAAGAGAGTGGACATCGAAGTTATCCTGCAAAAGTCCTTTCTGTCAGAGAAAAATATGGAACTTGGATACATAGGGACTCAAAGAGTTTTTGAATTGCCTTAGAATAGCCACATTCTGTACCCCTGTCCTTCTTACGTTCCTGGACAATAACCCCATAAATGCTCTTACCGAGGCACCTGTTCTGCTTTGTGTAGGGTTCACTTGACCTAGGTCTAGTCCAAGGGGATATTTGTCTGGTGACCCCTGGCCTCTCCCTGTACTGGAATCTCCAGATCTGTCTTGAGGTAATCATTTAAATGTCACTGTATACCTCAGGCTCTGGGTTGACCCACATTTTACATATTCTCATTTGTGAGCTCTGAGATCTTAGACAATTGCTTTGAAACTCATGAATAGCTAAACCACAGCGTGTTCTGCATAGTGTTGTGAGATAGAATAAGGACATCTCGCAGTGATGAGTCCTGCTCAACTCAATGTTGCCTTAACCATTAGAACCCAGATGCCTTCAATACTTCATATAACCAACTAACTAACCATATTACTAGATAATTATCACATAAAAGAGGCTTGAATCTTAAAGGCAAGCTACTTTTAATTTAATGAAAGAATATTTTAAAGCTCTTCATATCACATCATGTGACTGAGAAACATTGGTCAAGGGAATCAACTAAACAAATTATGAAATATGGCTGAGCAGAAGCGATTATATTCACAAAAAGGTCATTACTTGAAAGTTTGTTCTATGAATTAAGCCTTTCCAAAGGAGGAAATATTTCTTGGAGTTTTAAACTGTTTGACAATAATATATGTAAATCTGGTATAAGTGAGTTTTGAGGAGATACTGGTAAGAAAATGCAGAATGCATTTTGGAGAAAAAGCAGGAATTTGAACAGGATGACTATGTAGAGGTTGCATTGGCTGGTTTGGCCTGGGGAACAGTGTTTCCCTCCAGACAAGTCTAATTCTCAAGCATAGTCAGAAACCATCACGGACTTTCTACCCAAAGATTTTCAGAGGAGCCAAAAGCTTTTGAATTCTATAGCTCCATTAAACTACTTCCTCTAAATTCAACCTTTTCAACAAAACAATCTTGTCTATGTGGTTTCTTAGTATAATTTCAGGTTTAAATCAATAAGTAAACAAAAGGATTTCACAAGGGAAAAATAGCCTTATTCATCTGCCTGTCATTTGTCATGGGGGTAGGAGAAATGGTGACAAGGTAGAAGTTTATGCATTTTAAATGCCTACCTGGTTTTGTGTTGATTTTTGGGCAATCCCAGTTTTCCTGGCTGTGTCACTCATAACATAGCATCCCTACCTGGTTGCTTAAAGCAAGAACCTTAAGTAGCAATGAAATGACAGATGTCACTCAAACGCATTGCAAGTTATTATCAGTAGGCATGTTAAATAATATATCAGAGGACTCTGTCTTTTATGGCTGCAAAAATAGAGGGAAGTAACTACCTCACCGTTCACAACATTGCATACGTGATGAGCTTCTGTGTGTCATCAGATGTGATGCCTCAGCCTCGTCAATTTTAAATCCTTTCTGATGTCTAATGTTAGAATGTGCAGTTTGCCTTAAATTGGTGCTGATATTTTTCTTGACTACCCAACGTTTTCTTGCCTGGTATATCATTATGAGATTCTGCAGTAACAAGCATTCTTCTGCTCAAATTTATATCAATTAGTTTAAGACAGTAATTCAATTGGACGACCCATTGGATTTTGAAAGACTCAAGACCATGTCAAAGTGACGACCTTTTTCCTTCTCTCTCAGCCAAGAGCAATTTTTTAACAAGGAACCCTGGAAAGAAATGCTGGTTTAATAATTAGTTATTGATCATGAGCGATGCCATGGTGAATACCATTGGATTGTCAAAGGCCAGCAAATCAGGACATGGATGTCTCTTGTCAAGATCATGGAGGGTGGGGAGGGTGTAAATCAAAGAATGACAGCAAAGATATCATAGAATAGCTAATTACATGTGTTTTTGCTCTTTGTTATCCAGTTTTTTTTCAATTTCAAATTTAGAAGTAAAACTTGAACCTGCATAGTTTGAAAGCCAAATTCTTTCAAACTATTGTATTACTGTTAAGCAAGGGACTAGTATAGCCCTATGCAAACACACTATAAAGGACCAAGGTGAGTTAAGCAGACTTGAAAAACAACACAAACCTCTTGTAACAACACCATGCAAAGTTACTTTGATGAATTAACCCTGCTTTGGCCAGCATTTTTGCTTCTCCAAGATACCATTAACCCCTGTGCCCTGAAATGCCCATTAGAAACAATTTGGATACATGCAGAAGGAAACCATAACAATTATAGACAGGAGCTCTAAAAGTATAATTGACTTTTCTGAGAGCTAATTTAGGCATCACTTTAGGGCTGAATAAAAATTTCCACATATGAGCCACTTAATGGAAGGAGAAACTTCAAAGAATGATTTTATTGTATTTGGAAGGGAAAAAACAAGGAGATATTTGCATTAGTTGTGTGATTTCTCCCTAGAATAGAAAACATACAGAAAATGTACAGCAATTGTAACGAGAGAGTCACGACGCACAGCTAGTCGGGAGGTGGGTAGCCTGCGCCTTCCCTACTAACTAGCAAAGATGGAGTCTCAAAAGGTTCAACCCTTAATGGAGTTTTTTTTTCAGGTGAAATTAATCTGATTCATACTAAGTGGATTAATACAGAAAGTGTTTTGGAGATAACTTCACTTGTTGGGAGCAGGAGAAATGCATCAGTTGTCACGCAAACAGGAAGACCCAAATTTCATTTACCAGAACCAGTTCATAATGATGCCATGTGCCGGAAACCCTGGTAGTGAGAGTGCAGAGACAGATGGACCCCAGAGCTACCTGCGGGCCAGCCTAGAAAATCAATGACTTCATTCAGGGACAGAATGTTCTCTCTCATGGGTGGTTCCTATCTTCAGAATTTTAGAATTGTGTGTTTAACTTGGAATGTCTGTAGAGACCTGAGAGCTAGAAGAGGGCTATGATGGTAGAGAAGGAGTTGTAGGAGAGGCCAGGATAGTGGAGCACATGCGGCGGAAGTAGAATGAGAGAATACTGGGAGTGGCCATGTTTAAAGGGGATAGGAGTGTGTGGGGGAAGAAGGGGTAGAAGAGAGAGTTAAATAAAATTAAAGATGCAGGATGAAGGTATGTGAAGCTCTACGTTATAAGTTAATTTAAAATATACTTATCTTTTTCAAAAGGGTTGAATAGAGATATTCTGCATACTGAATAATGAGAGCCCCAGAATCCTTGTTTTTTGTTTTTTGTTTTTTGTTTTTTGTTTTTAATGAAAATCCTGATACCAGATGCGTGATATTTTTTCGATGAGTGACTGGGACTCCAAAACACAATAGGTTTCTCTAGCCTACCATGAATATCTGTGGAAAACAGTCACATCCTGGAATTCTTTTAGAGACGGGACAACTGTCCTGATCAAGTCCACTGCCCTGTTTATATTCCAGGCAAACACTAGAAGTTAGAAATAAAGAGTTAGCCAGTGAGAGGGTGAGTTATATGGTTACTCATAAAAATTGTATACATTTCAGGAAAATTCAGCTCAGGATGTTCTGTGTGTATTTCGAAGATTTTTCTTTGTAATGGCTATAGGCGAAAAGCCCTGGTCTTCAAATAAACTAAGAGTTCTAGTCTTTTCTTGAAGTTTAAGTTTCTGGCTAACCTTAGACATGTGACATCAACCTCCTTGGACTTTGCCACCCTATAGAATATGAGGGGTGTCTAAACCCCCACCACCCATACTGTGCACCCTAGACCATCAGCCGTAGCTTTATAGGAAGTACAGAAACCCTCTCTTTGTCCTATGGCATGGGAACCTAGTTTAATTAGATCTCCAGGAAGGAATCCTGCTAAAGGACTTTGAGATCATTTCCTATTCTGTTAAGTAGGAAAACAAATTCCTTAAGTTTGAAAGAAGTACAATCAAGACATCTGGGTTGTATGCACCTAGATCTGTGGAGAGGTGTGTGTGTGTGTGTGTGTGTGTGTGTGTGTGTGTGTTTACTTATTTTTAAATGTTTCACTGTTTTTTACCTGGTGCAGGTACCCAGACCTTTTGGGGATATTTACCTAGTTCTTCATAGTTTCGTGTCAAGCTACATCTCAAGTAGCCCAAAGGTGAGCAACACAGGGCAAGGGCCCCAGCTCTGTTCCAATCTCTGTCTTAGATGTTTTCTCCCAGGGTCATAGTGCAGAGACTTCAAACTTCCTTACCACAAGAGCTCAGCTCAGCTCACATCCAAATTAGAGATGAAGAAGAAACAAATAATCTCTCTTATTTTCCCCCAGCATCACCTGATCTGTCAAGCCTGTCTTTAGTATCCCTACACCAAGATGACAGCTCTCCCCCACCCGCCCCTTCAATATGTGGATCAGTGGGGATACACGCCCCACCCCTGAGAAGATTCACTTATTCAGTAACTGCCAAGGTACTAGCAGCGAATGAACAATGGAAGGCTGTCAAGCCCGACAGCCAGCCCTGGATGTACGAGCGTCGAGCTGACAGCAAGGGCCTCAGAGGGTAAACTGCTTTGCTGGAACTAATTAAACAGATGAAATTATTACATGAATATGCAGATGTTGTTTACATTTTACCATATGGTATTATTTCAGGTAATAACTCGCAGGAGAATCCCTTCCTCTCATCAAGAGGAAATGGGTTGAAACGAAGGCCCCACGTGTCACCTTTCAGTTGCTAGGCAGACACTGATAACGCAGGTTTCCTCTCTGAGTCATGGGAAGGATTCAGTCTGGATCCCTGTGGTACTCGAAGATGAAGCTGGGCCTGCTCTCTGGAAGGAGTAGGGGGGAGGAGTGCCTTCGCCAAGCTGAAATGGCTGCAGCTGCTGCAAAATCCACTCTGAGGTTGAAGTGAATCCAACCAGGGATGTACTGCCATTCAGCAAGTGGCACGTGAGAGCCAACACTATAGCCTCTGCGGCTGGCATGGCCTGTAAGACTTGGGGCTGTGCCCATTAGGCTAAAGCAACTGATTCTTAAATTACCATGCCAACATTAGAGCATCCAAATGAATGTCACCCCCCTGCAAGGGCACCACCTTCATAGGAAAAGCGCTCGAGCCAAGACAGGGGAGCATTAACGGAGAACACCATGGGAAGGCGGAGCAAGCACGGCCAACCAGAACCCACCTGCCAAGCCGCTCCTTCCCACTCCTTCCCTCCCTGCCTCTGTGGTTGTATTCACAACCAGTCTTTTGGCCAACCACATTTATGTACGTTTGTCCCTCATCTTTTGTGGTCTTCAAATACTATGGCGTGTAAGTTTTGTTCCTAAACGGTCAACACATGGTTTTCTACTGCATCACTCCCAGTGTGCCCTACCCTGGCCTTCTGCTTGGGAAACCGATAGCATCCTTACTGCTGGTCTTTTCTTATTCTCTGACACCCTTCCTCCACTGTAGGACCTTGCTCAAATCCATACATTATGGAGCCTCAACCACCCTTCAAGTAAGCTAAACGCTTATCACAGATTTGAGTGTCAACCAAACACAAGCCAGACTGCTCCAGGTATGGTCCTATCCTATAGTCTTTCTATTCTTCACGCATGCCAGTTTTTCCTCTAGGATATATCACATGTTAAGTCTTGCTACCTAGAAAATCTTTCCTTCTTTCCTTCCTTCTCTTTTTCCTTTCCTGTTCTCTCTCCTCTTTCTCCTGCTAAGAGCTACTCACACTTTTAAGTTTAGATTGCATTTTTGTAATAATTTTTGTAATAGTTATGGTTATATACCAATAATAAAAATTATGTGTTATTATTACATTTGTAATTATTTTACATATTTGTACTTATACATTAAGTATATAATTATAAATACATGTTTACATATGCATATATGTTTAAAGCTATATTTATTATTGCTGTCATCGTTGTTGCTGTTGTTGCTTGTTTGCTGCTTCTGTAGCCAACACCAAGCCCTGAATTATTTATCCCCTTGGTGTAGTCTATATGAAACACAGACAAATCCTTCATGTCCATATGAAACACAGACAAATCCCTCACTGCGTACATGTGAAGTGTTCTTTTTTCCATACCTGAGAGCTTCTTAATTTCATTCCTCAGCAAGTAGTTCTTGACACTTGGCGATATTACAGGTACTACCTACATCAAAAGATGGAAGAATGTAGCCGTCTTTCCCAGCTCTGCAAAATGATTTGTGCTGCACACTTTTCCATCACCCGCCAGGTACTCAGGTCCCTTTCATCTTCTGTTTGGTTTTGAAATTTTGGCAAGGAAAACTGTGTGACTACAAATTTTCTTGTATGTAAATCCTGACAGAATAACATCTTTACAGTAGATAACTACTAGATCGAAAGGCTCGGGTACTTTTAAGTGTGTGTGTGTGTGTGTGTGTGTGTGTGTGTGTGTGTGTGTGTGTGTCGGAGAACAACTTGAACTATTTTCTTTCTCAGTCTGGCTTATTCTATATCCCGTATTTACAGTTGCATCTATTTTCTTTCAAATGTCAGTTTCATTTTCCATGACAGATGCATAAAAATTCTATTGCATATGAGTGCTATATTATTTTTGTTTCCTATTAATAAAAATAACTATATATTTTATAGTTCAATGTGTTGTTTTAATATACTGTAAGGAATCAAATTAGGGCAACCCACATATCCATCACTTCCAGCATCTTCTTATCTAAAATCTTCTGCCTATTTTGTAATGCGGATGTTTTTATCAATACCGAGATCTATTCATTTCTCAGTTGATACCACATCAAGTTGTTTCTCTGCTGTAGTCTTTTAAACAGTAAATAACCATCGTGTTATTTATGCCAGGATGTTTCAAATCTAAATGTACACACAAATCACTGGAGGGTCTTTTTAAAATATGGAGTCTGCTTTAAGAGATATGGTAGATCTGTCTGTGATCTAATAATGACTTTGTCCCTGTTAGCCAAAACTCACATGTGTATTCAAACTGTACATAAATTTCCAATTACCTTTGCACAAAAACTGCAGCAATCCATATTTGAAACAGGAATATGAGGGGGATTTGCCCTGGATTTCCATAATGTTATCCTACAATTTGTTGCTTCCTTTTTATCTTTATGAGCACTAATTTTACCTTGAAGCCTCTTATTATTGAAAAACTTTATACTTCAATTATTAACATGAACGTGTTTAATCTTCCTAGAAAAATATCTGAAACCATAGCTTTTAAATTGTTCTATGGTTGAAATATCTTTTTTTTAAATTGCTTCATTTATCTACATTCCAAATGTTGCTCCCCTTCCTGGTGCCCCCTCCAAGAGTTCTTCACCACCATCCTCCCTCCTCTTTGCCTTTAAGAGGGTGCTCTCCGCCCCCACCTTACTGCCCACCTCACCACACCCCCCCAACACACACACATACATCCCCATTCCCTGGGGCATCAAGTCTCTACAGTATTAGGAGCATCCTTTCCCACTGAGGTCAAACAAGACAGTCCTCTGCTACATATGTGCCTGGGGCAATGGCAAACAGCTATATTTGCTGTTTGGTTGGTGGCTTAGTCTCTGGGAGCTCTGAGGAGTCTTGGTTAGTTGACATTGCTGTTCTTCCTATAGAGCTGCCATCCCTTTCAGCTCCTTCAGTCTTTTCCCTAACTCTTCCACAGGGGTCTCCGACCTCAGTCAGTGGTTGACTGTGAGTATCTGAATCGGTCTTAGTCAGCTGCTGGTAGAGCCCCTCAGAGACAGCCATGCTAGACTCCTGTCTGCAAGGACAACATGGCATCGGTAATAGTGTCAGCCATATTTGTTCCAGGGGCCTCGAACCAGCCTGTGTTTGCTCCTGGTTGGTGGCTCAATCTCTGGCAGCGCCTGTTGCTTTTATTCATGTCTTCACCGCAAGTGAGAGTGGTGCAGAAGCACTTGATTTACATCCACAGGTCCTCACTCAGAGGCTGCGTCTCTGTCAGTTGTGTGTGTTGTCTCTTGCCTTCTTCCCATACTGCTATTAAAAATTTTGCACCTCTAAAGACTTGTAGATTGCTTTCAGCTTTTTCTGTGATATGGCGACAATAGAGCTAATTGTCTGTAACAATTTTGTTTTGTTTTGTTTTGTTTTGTTTTAGAGTTTCTGGGCTGCCAAGTCAAGACAAGTCATCTTCTTGCCTTGTAATTTCTCATATTTTTATAAAAGTTGGAGTCATTTATTTTTATATGTCTTTTCTTTTCATCAATTTCATTAGCTGTTTTTTGAATATTTATTCTTACACATGTGCTTTGAAATCCATCCACTATATGTTTCTTATTCACCCTCCAAAAATAATAACTGGAATTCAAGTTATAATTAAATCAAATTTACTAACTGGAAAAGTTGAATATTCTTTAATGTTAATAATAAAAAATATTACTATGTGTCTTGGATTTGACTTTCAGTAAAAAATTTAAAGTAGTCATCATTTAAATCAAATCTGTGATTTCATGTTAATTTTTTTTAGAATTAGGCTTTTTATGGAATTATAACAAATATACTTATTTTTAACTATAGTATGTGTATATGCCTCTATCTATCTATCTATCTATCTATCTATCTATCTATCTATCTATCTATCTCTATCTCTCTCCTGTGTGTGTGTGTGAGTGTGTGTGTGTGTATGTGAGAGTGTGTGTATGTGTGTGAGTGTGTGTGTGTGAGTGTGTGTGTGTGAGTGTGTGTGTGTATATGTGAGAGTGTGTGTGTGTATGTGAGAGTGTGTGTGTGTGTGTGTGTGTGTGTGTGTGTGTGTGTGTGTGTGTGTGAATGTTCATGGAATAGAAGCAGAGACCATATGAGTGCATAGGAAACTAAGGGGCTATAGTTGCAGGCTATTCTGAGGCCTATGACATGTGTCCTTGGAACCAAACTCAAGTCTTCTGCAATAGTGGGACGAATATCAACCATCGATCTCGCTGTGCCTGATCTTAGTTTTTTGAACCTTTTCTCTTTAAACTATTGTTCATCTAAATCAAAAGCAAAAACTATTTATATCACTGTCTTAAGCATATGGTTTTTATTAATGCTAATATGTTATAGTAGGTTTTTAAGATTATCATACCTACTATTATGTCTTCTACCAATAAAATTAATCTGTCTTGTTTTCTAATGATTAACTTGGAAGCTTATTTGTTTGTTTGTTCGCTTTTACTTTATTGCATTAGCTAAAACCACCAAAAATATTAACTAATATTATTATTGGCAAACTGTGGAAAAAATCTAAATACTATAAAATTATTTTGGGATTTATAGTATTTGTTTTATTGTTTGTTTGAAGATATATATTTTAATATTAATTATATTTTATGTAAAATATTTTAATGGAAATAGCTGCTAAATTTTAGAAATTGCCCTTTTGGTATTATTGATTAATGATATTGATATGATTAATTATGTTGATAAACCTCCAAAAATGAATGATTTACATTTCTATTAATCATAATATACTGACAGATTCAGTTTTC
This sequence comes from Rattus norvegicus, assembly GCF_021556685.1. Lineage (NCBI taxonomy): Eukaryota > Metazoa > Chordata > Mammalia > Rodentia > Muridae > Rattus > Rattus norvegicus. The sequence continues at coordinate 136,283,008 of NC_141534.1, forward strand.
TAACATGTTCTTAATTTATATTGTAAGCAAAATTTCACTAAATTAACAGGCTTTGGAATTGAAAGGTCAGGCAGCTCACTAACCTGAACTTAGTAATTTTGATGTGGATAAACCCAAAGCCTTGGTCTTCCAAGTATGATTTGCTGCTCAGTAGAAATGGACACCACCTGTGAGCTTTGTGAAACTGAAAATCCACTGGATAAATATCCACAATTTTACAGGCCTTGTGAGTGATTTGCATACCTGATGAAGTACAGAGAGCACTAGTAGAAAGAGCCCAGTGATTATCCACTTTCTACAACTCATGCTGTGGTTGCCTGAAAAGCCATTTGGCACTGACTGAAAATAGGTAGACCAGTTACCTCCTCAATTTCTCTTACATATCTGTATAATCACTTTCTCAAGGACTTTTGTTTTTGAATGACATTTGAGCCTGCCTTTTGGTAAATCATCTTAAACTCCTTTTCATTTTCCCCCATAGATGCAACAAGTGTCTAAAGGTAAATTGTTCTCCACATATAGGAAACACTCCTGATATCTGTGGCCCTGAGACCACACCTACCAGCTGCTGCATTGATGCCCTCTTTGTCTGGCATCGGCTTTAATACATTTTGCTGCAGTGTCTTATAAACTGTCTTTCTCTCCTGATAGATTATCAAATCCAGGACAGAAACCACTACATCATGCTTACTGTCTTTGTATGCCTGGCACCAATCAAAATGCACAACACATAGGGAGTAAGCATTTAAGAAATATTCTCACTGACAGCTGGATAGATAGATGGATGGCGGTATAATCGGAGTATTCTTAAAGGGATAGCTAACATGTAATTATCCTTATATATCCCTTAAACATTTAATAGTCCTTGGCGTCCTGCATCCGGCCCAGCACAGGAAAGACAGATGTATTACCTTGAGAAATATAAAGCAGTTTTCAAACTGTAAGGTAGTGAAGTAATGGGACTGTCACGATGCGGTGTAAAAAGACATATTCCTCAGGTAAACTTACTCACATTCTAAGAACCTATTTATGCTGTAACTTGGTTACTTACACAGCCTGTGGAATTTTCCAATTCCCATGTGCTTGTGACTCTCCAATCTACTTCTAAAAATCCTCTGGGGCAAGAAATCATCCTACAAACGAATGTGTTGTATTTTGGGATCAGACATCCACAACTCAGTTTTGGACTTAGAAAACAAAGATGTTCAAGTCTGACAAAGACGTCAAAGGTAGATGTGAAACAAAAAAGCAAACACCCCAAAAGCTTACACACATGAAAACAAAAGTCAGTACTGAAGGAACACTTGCTAAAAATGGGCGAGGCTCCAGTCCAGAGCACCGGGGATACAGGCTCTAGACCTCATCATGGGCACTGAAGAAGTCTCCATTTTATATCTCCTTGTTATTTTCCATGAATACACACATATTTGTCTTCAAACTGTAATTCAGAATTATTCTTAAATCATACTATTCTTCCTAAGAAGGATGCATTTGGATCCTGGAACCAACATATATCTGTTCCCTTCCTTGCTGTGACAGAACACCCAACAAAAGCAATGTAAGTGAAGAAGGATTGATTTTCCTCCACAGTTTAATAGGATCCAGTCTATAGTGTTAAGGAAAGCATAGTAGAGAGTTTGAGTCAAGAAGCCTGGAGGAGAGTTAAGCGAGAATGAAGAACCAGGATGCAAAGTCATAAGGCGAGCCTTCCAGCAAGCTTCCTTCTGGTGAAGTCTCATCTCTTAATAGCCCCACCACCTCCCTTGGAAGCACCCCAGCCTGTGAAACTAGTGCTGAAGCATATGAACCTGTAGAACACATTCTACAGCCAAATTCTAGTAAACCACAGGAAACACTTGGTGGGTATTTGAACAACTCTGGAAACTTTTCTCAGTCACACGGGGCTTGTAGCGACCAGCCCCAGGGACATCCCCGTCCAATTGGTGAGCTCTGAACCATATCTGTGGATGCTTTGTTCCTTTCAGACTGTGGAAGATTCTCATAAGGAGCCTGTTAACAAGGGAGACCTCCAGGTTTCATGCTAGAGAACAAGACCCAATATGTTTAAGGCTATCTGTATTTGAAAAGCATCCCAGACAAGTTGAACCAAGGCCCAGCTGTAAAAAGACACTGTCCTGAGTGGTAGAAAATGGTGTATTTGAGAGATCATTCAGTTGGTCTCTTGTCAGCTGGAGATTCTCTTTCAACTGTAATAGCAAATGCTACAAAAACCCATGTGTGTGAAACCCAAGGGCTAGTTGTGATCTCTGTACAGAAAGGCAAGTGATGAGATTTCATAAAAATTGAATTCCGTGCCTTCAGTTGACTCTCCAATGGGACCTGAACACTCTTACGGAGGTTGGGAGTTGGAAAATTGACCCCGAGATAGCCAATTATTCCTAGCATGTGTGCTTGGTGGTCAAGCCGTGATCTTCACAGGCTATTGCTTATCTGTTTCTACACACCTAAAATCCTTTCCAGCAAATTACAGAAGACTCACTGCATCTTAAAAAGAGTAATGTATGACTTAAATAGGATTGGAATTGGAATCTTCAGTCCTCTGATAACCGATGAAAATAGAAACTTCCCTCTATTTGCTACCTGAGACACACCTACCTCGGCTGAGCAGCCATGCACACCCAGACCAACGTGGAATCTCTCTATCAGAGATGTTTGTGTACCTGATAGATACAGTGTTCTCTGCAGCAACTCTAGGTAAACTAGTCACTGTGTAAAAGCACTTCTAGCTCATGGACTATAAATGATTGTTTCTCAGTGGCATATCTGAGCCATTATGGAATTAAAGGTCCAAAAGCCTGGTTAAAATAAGATTTGTCTTATATACAGAAAGATGCTTTTTTAAGGCAATTGATGCTAGCAACTTAGTGTGTCTGGAAAGGGTTGTTTGTCCCACATTCTTCTCAATATTTACATATGACCTACTTGATGTAATACTTTTATCAGGCCCTTTGTATTTCTCATTTGCAATGACCGGTTTTATTTTTTAATGCTATTTTAAGTCATTGAAATCAAAGAATAAGAGAAATGGGCCTAGCTGAACATCTGAATGGGACTGGGACTCCATGTAACACTTCCCAGATACCACGTGCTCCGCGAGTCTCAGTGCCCATATCCACAAAACAGCAGTCAAACGATACATCACAGCTGATTCTGAGCAACAGTACCCATCAATTCTCAAACCTAGTTCTTCAAACGCATTTAGTTTATGTGAATGAATATTTTGCCACCATGTATGTATGTGTGCCTGGTGCCCAAGGAGACCAGAAGTTAAGTATCAGATCCCCAGGAATTCAGGTTGCAGATGGTTATGAACCACCACCAAGTTGAGATGCTAGTACTCAAACACAGATCTGCTGAATGGCCCACTGAACTGCTGAACCATTTCTACAGACCCTATATAATAATTTTTAATCCCTAATAATTTTAAATGGTTATACAATAGCATGTGACATTTCAACAAACATTTATATATGTGATGGGTAGCTTTAAATATCAACTTGATAAAACCCAAAACCACTTAGGAAGAAAGTGTCAGTGAGAGATTGTCCTACATTGGGTTGACCTGTGGGTGTGCCTATGAGGGATTGTCCTAATTAAGTTAGTTGATGTAGGAAGGCACAGTCTACTGTGGGTGGCATCATTTCCTACACAATCGTTCAGGAGCTGCTTGAGAATACTTAAATATAGCTGAGTACACAACTAGTACACAAGTGAGCATGGATGTATTCATTTCTCTCTGGTCTTAACTGTGACGGTGATATGATTAGCTGTTGGAAGTTCTTCCCTTAATTTCTGTGCAGTCATGAATGGTAACCTAGAAGTGTAAATGGGAACAAACTCCTCCCGAAGTTGCCTTTTGTCGGGGGTACTTTATCATAGCAACAGACATAAAACTAGGTCACTGTGTAAGGATCAGATTGGGTGATTGGCACATTCATCTCCTCAGTCTGTTTTCATTTCTTTGTCAAACACTCAAAATCAGCCCCTGTGGCTAGCTCGCAATACCCAATTCATTGTTGTCAGCAGAGTTATTCTTCTGTTAAATGCCATTCATCCGTCCAACTATGCCCCTGGACCCATTAACAGTGCTCTCCCTATCACTCCTTCACTGACCCCACCCCCAAGGCTCGAGTTCTGCTCCACTTCCTTGAAGTCAACTTTACCTTCCATGTATGAATGAGAATATGAAGTGTTTGTCTTCACTTGACTCGTGTCACATAGCATTATGTCTACCACTTCATGGCATGGTGCTGCCAAAGATAATGCTTGTCCCCTTCAAAAGCTGGATAGATCCCAATTGAGCATGGGCCATAGTCTGAATTCTAAGCAGAGTCTCTGTTAAGTTAGCCAAATATGTTCTCCTCCTCTCTAACAAAGATATCTCCACTGTCCCTGTCTATCAATCCTGACCATAGAAAGCAGCAGGGAACAAGCAAGAGTGTGGGATATATTATATATAATTACAGTACATATATCCATTACATACAATCCATTATATTAGATAGATACAATACATGTTCTTCATGTGCTTTCTCAATTATACCTTGCTGCCAACTTTCTTTATTGATTAAATTTTAACCATCATATTGAAAGAATGTTCTGCTTTTATCAAAACATAGAGGACAGCAGCAAAAATTGGTATAAAAGCAGTTGATCAGACTGCATCATTTGGCCTCTGGACAAAAGGTTCAATAAATTCTAATTGACAATCCTTCCTTTCCCACCTCCATTCATTTAAAATTTAGAGGTTCTACAGATTTTGATTTTGACGCACTAAAGGTTAAACAGCCCCCACCCATTCATGGCCATGCAGGTTTCAGACCACAAAAGCAGAGAAATCTGCTCTTTCAACTCCAAGTCAAACTTTGAAGATACACTCACACCAGAGACTCTACATTTTCTTCTTGAAGCTAAAACTATAGCCAACTTTGTTTGCAATATCAGGAAACATTTCATTTTGTTTAGTGTCATATTATGGGCAAGATAGATTATCTGAAAAGTCTCTAGCTATTTGTAGGCTAAAACCAGAATAAAGGCTTGAACCTTTTGTCTCTCTCATACCCAAGCTAACTCTTCCAGCACAGAAGTTCACATTCCCTCTGAAGTGTACACACGGAATGTGGCTTGGCAACTCTTGCTAACAGGTACCACAGGTAAGTGTGGAGGCAGGTGGTTTTCCGATTCACCGGAAGTGTGCATCCTTGTTGAATTAAGCTGATACAGGACCCATGTTGGCACAGCATAACACTCTTATCTCTGTTCACAGTTCAAGATAGGAGCTCAATCATCATCTCCCAAACTACCCTCTCTCAGTCTCCAACACTGCCTGTTGGCAACCCCCCTTCAGAGTGTTCCCTCTCCTCTGCATTTTCTAATCAGTTTGTTCAATTATTCAGTGATCATTTGTCTTCCCACCAAAGAGTGGGGGGAGTAATTTAAAAGAGATTTGATTCAGTGTAATGGTGTACACTCAGGTGGCAGAGGCAGAGGCAGAGGCAGAGGCAGAGGCAGAGGCAGAGGCAGAGGCAGAGGCAGAGGCAGAGGCAGAGGCAGAGGCAGAGGCAGAGGCAGAGGCAGAGGCAGAGGCAGAGGCAGAGGCAGAGGCAGAGGCAGAGGCAAAGGAAACACTAACTTTGAGGGCAGAATGATCTACATAGTAAGTTCTAAGGCATTGTAAGACTGTCTTAGGAAGAAGAGTTAGGGGGTGTGGAAGAGGAAAAGAGGGAGGAAAAGAAGAAAGAAATTAGAAAAAAGAGAAAAAGAGGAGGAAAGAGGGAGATAGATGAAGGAAGGAAAAGGTGAAAAAGAAGAAAAGCAGTAGCAGGGATTTTGTGTGTGTGTGTGTGTGTGTGTGTGTGTGTGTGTGTGTGTGTGTCTGTGTGTGGGGGTGTATGTTATGTGTCCCTAAGCCCCTTATCTTAACTTTTAGTTACAGTACCAAGTATAGCAGCTAGTCAATAAATACTCACTGAATAAAAAAATAATAATACACAAAGGCAGGGCAAGCAAACACAGGCATGGTATGTGCCTGGGAAATCAGTGATACATTGGCAGCCTTGGCAATCAGCAAGTACTTCAGGCCACCTGCTGGAACAAGGAAAAGCTGGAGATCACAGATTAATTCATGAATAAAAACTAAATAAAAGGCTAGAGAAATGGTACAGTTAGTAGAGTGGTTGCTGCGCAAACTTGAGGTAGGTCCTAAGTTCTTATCTCCAACAGCCATGTGAAAATCCGAGCGCTGCAGCATGTCCCTGAAATACCAGAAAGGGAGACCAACATTTAGTCAGCCAATCTAACCAAACAGTAAATTCTGGGTTCAGTGAAAGATTCTGTCTCAAAATAAAGTGGAAAAGTGGTTGAAGGAGACATAGAACATGGGTCTACACACACACACACACACACACACACACACACACACACACACACCACAACACAGAGAGTGGGATGGGATCGTGCATGTCTACAATCTCAGAATTGCAACTCCAAAGGCAGAGGTAGAAAGATTACCTCTAACTCAAGGCCATACTAAACTGTGTAGTAGGAGACCCAGAAGATCCCATGCGCTTAGATTTCACACCCATTCAACCCTGGTACTGTAAATCTGATGAAGTACCCATAGCTGGAGAACTCGCAGGCCTCAGGGATGAAGTTATTACTATACTTTTACTAACTAGGCATAGTATCAAACTGCCTTTTAACCTATAGATTAATACAGTTCTCAGACCTTGCCAGTGTTTTTTTGTGCTGTGGACAGTGATTAACATGGAAATCCACAAGTGGTCGAAGTACAGAGACGTCTGTGGAGTGCTTAGTCACAGATGGAATTTTATATTATATCCCTCCCCTCAAAGCTTGGGGACCATTTCAGTAGATGGATCAAAAATATTTTAAGAGCCAGAGGGCCAGAAGAAAAACAGAAGTGCCTTGCAATTACAGGATAGTTGAGCTCATGAATTCACAGCAGCTGTGATTGCCTGCACAAGACCGGCATAAGACCACACAGTCACAGCTACCATGGATCAGAAAGGAGCTCATGAGTCTCCACCCCAAACTGAGGAACTACGAACAGGAAGAGGGACAGTCAAGTTTCTGTAAGGATGTTGACCTTGGTAGATCAATCACATTCCAGTGGATGGCCCCATACCCACTAGACTAGGGACAGCACGAGTTGGACTCAACCGGTTATTAAAAGGTTAAAAAAAACCCATAATTTGTGATAGAATTTGGGTTGAGTTGAGTTTGAAAGGAGGAGGAGTTAGGGTGGACATGATTAAAGTAAACTGCATGCATTATGAAATCCTCAAAGGTGCTGGTTCCATGGTGTAATGGTTAGCACTCTGGACTCTGAAATCCTCAAAGAATTAATAAAATATTTAATATTATTTTAGTATTGATACATTTATAATAATCTTATGTTACTAATGAGTAGAAAATACAGTTTTTAAGTCACAAATATTTTCAAATTTTTAACAGTCCTCCACTTCTTTGGATATACAGATTGCATGTTGGAAAAAGTCCCACAGCTGTCTGCCAATCTCTGCGACTTAAATAAATTCATTGCTATTGTTATCTCTCCCTGGATGGTATATATTGGCATTGCTACCCAACACAAACTTTAAAATAATCTACAACATCATAAGGTGAGTTGTGTATTCTAAGGACGGCTTAGTTGCTGCAGGCTTAGTACTACTGACTTTACAGTCAAGTGTTTCCTAGCTGGGGTCCCAAGGGTTATGCTGAGAGCCCCTTAACTTCTCTTACATTGAAAGAAAAGATTTCAAGTCTGATCTTTTCTAGATATGGCCAATGTTCCTGTAGTATAGAGAAGCCAGAAACACAGACTCCAACTCGTTCCATATTGTATGACACTCTCTATGACAACAGACTGACAAACCAGTGCCAATGCTCATCATTGGTGCATTGGCTACACCTAAGTTAAGAAGGGAGCATCGTCAGACCACCCTGTTAGCCTTCCTGTTGGTACACTGGCTGTTTTAACATGCCTATGAAGCTGACACCATGAAATGCAAATATGGTTATCTGATAGAAAAATAACCTAACAATTTAGCTTCATCATAAAGTACCATTAATCAAACAAGTGTAAGACTTCTCTAAAAAAGTGAACAATAGGGGGCTGGAGAGATGGCTCAGTGGTTAAGAGCACTGACTGCTCTCCCAGAGGTCCTGAGTTCAAATCCTAGCAACCACATGGTGGCTCACAACCATCTGTAATAAGACCTGATGCCCTCTTCTGGTGTATCTGAAGACAGCTACAGTGTACTCACATATATAAAATAAATAAATAAATCTTTAAAAAAAAGTGAACAATATTTTTAATTAGTGAAATTTCTACTCTGCTTATTTCACTAGTGAACAAGGAAGCACTTGACTTATACAAGCTCTTTTTTCATGTGTAGAGCATTTTTTAATTGTGTGTGTGTATGTGTGTGAGTGTGTGTGTGTATGAGTGTGTGTGTGAGTATGTGTGTGTGTGTGTGTGTGTGTGTGTGTGTGTGTGTGTGTAGAGGGGTAAGTGCAGACATACACATGTAACAGCAAGCATGTGGAAGCCAGAGGACAATTTTAGAAGTCTGTTGCCTACTTTGGTCATTGATTTAGGGATCAAACTCAGAACATGGCTTGGCACAAGTTCCCTTACCTACTGAGCCATCTTACCTCCCCATATATGTAGCTCTTTAAAGAAGCTGTAGACTCTATGTGAGGTATACTTGAAGCATTCTAACCTCTGCAGTACAGTGGAATGTTCTAGATTTTAAGACAGTGTCTATCACTTATGACATGCTTTTCAGATAGCTTAACTCTGGTCACTGGAGCAGTGTTACACAATAATGAACACAGTAAACGAACCTATACAGTGCTTATAGCCTACCTGTAAAGACGAACAATGAATAACATCATTAAGGCCCCGAGATGAGTATCAGGCATTGAAAGCCACGTCTCACCATGAGAATTCTCTCTATCTGGAGGGACTGTTGTGACTTCTTTCAATAGGAATGCTGAGAGAACTCTGTTAATTGTTGGGTGTGTACATTCAGACACTAAGCAAATAGGGTATGGTGTTGATGGTGCATTCTACCGTATTCATTCAGACCCCAGATGTTCGTTTTTTTTTTTATCTTTATTAACTTGAGTATTTTATTTACATTTCTTTTTTTTTCCTTTTTTTCTTTATTAACTTGAGTATTTCTTATTTACATTTCAATTGTTATTCCCTTTCCTGGTTTCCGGGCCAACATCCCCCTAACTCCTCCCCCTCCTCTTCTATATGGGTGTTCCCCTCCCCATCCTCCCCCCTTACCGCCCTCCCCCCAACAATCACGTTCACTGGGGGGTTCAGTCTTAGCAGAACCAAGGGCTTCCTCTTCCACTAGTAAGAGCACTAGGCTATTCATTGCTACCTATGAGGTTGGAGCCCAGGGTCAGTCCATGTATAGTCTTTGACCCCAGATCTTCTACATCCAGTTTTTCGATGTTGCCCAAGTCACTTAACTTCTTTGAGACTTGGTTCTCACTTCTGTGAAATGTCAATTATCCCAGTACCTACTGCCTCACTGGGGTAAGTATTTTAAAAAAAATGACTTGTGTAATGAGATTAATAAAGTGCTTAGCACAAACTTTCATCAACCACTAAATCTCATTTTCCATTAAATAAGCATCTGGTGGACAAGAGGATACCTGGGCATTTCTACTACTTCCTGTGATCCAAATAGGGTTAACTGTAATTAAGAACACTTTATGCAGAGAAAAAGCCTATTTTGTTTGTTTTTATTTGTTTGTTTGCTCTGATTTTTGTTGTTTTGCAGACTGAATACTCTGCAGTTTTTCTTATGGTATAATGTCAACATCCTGAAGTCCATCCCCACTGAGCCACAGACATTATGTCAGCCAGGAACAATCCCATGAATGACATGCTATGACCATTTTACTGGATTTGTACAGAGAGGGAAACTGAGCCTGGGCAAGGCTGGAGCACTTGTAAGAAGCCACTGAGTAGCAAGTGGTAGACCCTGTATTCTAGCTCATTGGAACTGGTCTCTTCGTAACAAGGCTTGGCTGACCATGGATGGAAACATCTTCTATGACTCTAAGAGGGAGCATGGAAAGCATGGTCCAGAAGGAAAGGGACTGCAGTGTCAGACAAAATCCTGGCCCAGGGGCTCTGCCCAGACACAGCAGCCTGCCATCCTGCCTCACTTTTCCATGCTCAAATGGCCCTGCTTTCAAACAGCATTGCTTCTAGGTGCTTCAGCCAAAATATTTGAATTTTTTCATAAATTTGACTAAGTTCTGGAATACACAGTCATGGTGGATTGCAATTTCATTGTCTTGTGATTATTTTCTGCTTTTTAAGCTCAGGTAATGTCATAGACTTAAACTCACTACCTCTATATGGAGGGGGAGGGTGTTAAGTACATACACTCTCCTCAAGAAAAGAGTTCTTGACAGAATAAAGTGTAAATACATCGAAGGGCACCTTGGTGAACAAATGAGTTTTACTGGGGTTCCATACAGGAATATAGGTGAGGCGTCATTACAGGAGCAAAAATGATTCAAAGACATCAACAAAGCTCACCCCAGCATTGGGTACAGCTCATGAAAGTTGGAAATCTGGAGCGCACAGCAGTCTACAGGCAGCTCAACAGGTTAGAGTGGCCTTTGCATGGTTTCAGCTGGTCTGAACTCTTCCAGCAACTCAGCTGTTCTGTGCTTCTTCTCAGTAGTTCGTCAGGTCGGTGCTTGCTTCTGGTAGACAGGCTTCTTCTTTGCCCAGGTTCTTTACAGTTTGGCTTGTCTGTAAGTGACTCGCAGCAGTCTTTATAGGAGAAAGAAGGGATGCTAACGAACCTGGTCAGTTTTAGAAACTTCCTGAAGGTATTTTGAGTTGATTACTTTCTGTCTTCGCTTCTCTACAGAACTTTCCTTCCTCTTCAAACATGCTGTTCTTGCACTTTCAATAAACATCCTCTCACTGGTTCTTTTTTCTTAAAACAGAAAGTTTTGCTCTTGCAGGAAATTGATACACAACTCTGAGGAAGAGCAACTTGCCTTGTGCTATAACACAGCTTTAAGAAAGTAATGAAATGACCCATGTGGGCAGAATGATAACCAGAACTGTCTTTATTCTTTATAAAAATTCCTGACATGTGAGAACTAAAATGCACAGAACTTTTTAATTGTGCACATTAATATATAATTTAGAAGCCAAATAAAAACTTTTGGAATACAAAGAAGAAGGAAAGGAAGGAGGGAGGGAGGAAGAGAGGGAGGGAGGGAAGGAGAGAGAAAGAGAGGGACAGAGACAGAGAAGGAAGGAGAAAGCAATCATCTGTTGATTATTGTTGTTTACTTTCTGCCTGGGGACAGGGCTCTGCATGGGCTGATCTGGGAGTGTCTTTTGAAACATGTGTCACTGGTTTCAATTCTGAGCTTTTGGACTATACCTTGATTTTTAGGCTGCCCAGAGCAGGGAGTTAATTTTAAGAGATTCAATAAGAATCACTCATGTATCTTTCCATTCAAATCTGGCTTTCCAAATAGACTTCTCTGAAAATGGTAGCCATTCCAAAGCATCTCTCAGTTAAGTGTTGGAAGATACCAGCTTTAAGATCAAGGCTCAACCCAGAGCTTCACATGGACAGTTAAGGGTTTGCTGTCCTTTGATCCTAAAATATGCGTTTACATATATTTTGCTACCAATTAATTAGCGAGTCCACTTCAGAAAGTGGAAAGAAACCTGGTATCTAATGGTTTTCTTTAGTGTTGCTATTTATCAGATGCTTCGAGCATTAACAGAGGATATGAATTGGGTTGATAGCAGGTTTTGAGAATAAAAATAATTAATGAAGCACAAAGTCGGTTAAGTATCTAAAATTTCTGAAGTCGATAATATGTGTCACTTTAATTTTAGAGCACTTTGGTTACTTCCCTGTGTAGGAAAGTGAATGAAGAAGGTTGGTCACGTCAGGCCTGCATCTGAAAGGCAACAAGTCTAACGGCATGTGCAATGTTGCACCTGTAATTATTTTGGGAGTGCAAAATTGGCTACACCCATAATTGCTCCTATAAACAGCTAATTGTAGCTGCTGTTAGCCACTTGTGGGTGTAATTAGCTACTTGCCCTTAATCTTCATGGAATGCCCAATTCTCCCTGTAATTAGTCAATTGTCGATGCTGTTACTTTTGCAAGAGAGAAGAGATTGGATTATTTCCCTTTGAACGTCTAGACTACATCTTTAACTTTGATTCACAATTTGTGAAAGGTATGAAGAGAAATAATTGTACTCACCAAATGAATGGGAGACAGCTTTCTGTTCCTTACCTGTATCTTAGAGAGCACGTGTTCAAAATAAGAAACAGTAGGGACATCTTCCTAGTAAAATCTTATTGTGGGCTGTGTATTTTAACCTGGAATTATTATTTAAATTTAAAAAATTATATTCCTACTGAAGTTTTGTGTAAATAGTCAGGGTCCCTAGGAGTCACTGCATAAGAAAAGCCTGCAAGAAAGAGCCTAATCTTTTGGTGGGGATGGGTTGTCCAAGGAAGTTTTGAAAGTTAAAAAAAAAAAAAAACGAAAAAAGCAGATCTCCTGAGTCTGACTTTAACTTCTCTGACCTCAGTACCCTCTTCTGTGGAGTAGTAACAATGATAGTGTCACCTCTCCAGGTGGCCTTGAGAACTGCACAAACAACACAGGTACGCGGGTGACACTTGATAAATATTTGCTGATCAAAACGTGGCAAGCAAAATTCGGCTCTGTGTGTTGCTTGTGGAGCAGAGCATCGCTCACCGTGGGGCCGAAGTGTAGCTTTGTTATTTGCTCCTCAAACACAAGGACAGCATCCAAAATACATTTTCCTTCTCGCTGTTACCTGCTTTCTCACCTATGAGTTTTGAAAATTGTTTTCTATTTTCTCTTCTTTAAAAAAAAATAAAGAAGCCTACATGGTTCTGAGGCTGGTTTCGAGGCAGCAATTTGCCTGTGATAAATCTATCACATACAATAAATGCTAGAGGGTAACACATTACAAATGTAAATGTAAATTTGGATCCCTTTTGAGCAGTTGTAAAGGCTGCTTATGATTCTAATCCTTGAGACTGGGGAGATGGCTCAGTGGTGAAAGTGGTCCAAGAACCCACATAAGTCAGAAGCTGTAGTCCATTATCTGTATGTCTAGTGCTCCTACCGAGAGTTAGGAGGTTAGAGTCAGGAGGCCCTGGGAAACTCTCGGCCCAGACAGCACGGAATCAAAATACCAAGAGATCCTGACTCAAAGAATGTGAAAGAACCAGCACTTGAGGTTGCATTCCATCACACACACACACATGCATATATATATATATATATATATATATATATATATATATATATATATAGAGAGAGAGAGAGAGAGAGAGAGAGAGAGAGAGAAGAATGAAAGAAAGAACGAAAATTACAGAATCCTAATCATTAAATCATCTTCAAGTGTCAAATCTCCTCCTGGGTAAAAATAAGAAACACACCGAGGGGCACTTAGAGTAACACCCTGTCCGCAGAACATCACTACTGGGACCAACTCCAGTCTGCTGAGGTCCATCTGAATTTTCTCTACAGATACTTTGAAATGTAGCTAAAACAGTAACATTCCAGTTTGGAGGAAAAAGCATTCTCTGGGAGAAAGATGATATACATCCTAGTGTACATTCGAGCATTCACGTGACCATACCATGGCAGGGGAGGGGCCTTGGAAGGTGTGGGGTCTGAAGGAGTGGGAAGTGGGGGTTGTGAGGAGTGCTTGTCTGTATGGAAGTGTGAGTGAGTAATGTTGTCATAAAATAGACTGGACGCATGGGGAGCTTGAAGCAATATCTTTCTCCACTAAACTGCTTTATTACTGCCGTACCCTCCCTCCTGGGTGTGCAGTCAGCTGAGACTAGGCCAAATTGGCAGTCATTTTCCCGGAGCCTGGCAGGTCTGTGATCTCTGGGAGTTCCCAGCCAGCATTTCTGCCTCAACCAGCCCTTCCAAGGGTCAGTGACCACCCTGGCACTCAGGCACCAGTTTGCATGAGCTGGGTCACAAGTCAGAAGCAATATGAGTTCATATCTTAAAGTCACACTGTGAAAGCATTCCCTGCCTCCTGTGGTATTTCACAGTGCCAACTCTCCTCCACATGTTCCTCCTAATCCTCTACTGTCAGAGCACGTCGGGAGAGCATCCTTCAGATTCGGCTAGAAGCAGAAGAGCTCTTTGGTGACCAAGGGGTTAAATTGATAACATATTTTTATTTTGCTTTAAAAAAAAACACTATAATTTGGGGAGATGTGTTGACTGTTGATAAGCAGCCCTGAAATAATAACGGCTGATGGCGCTTATCACAGGCAGGCAATAGTTCTATGAGCATGTTCTGGTGGACGGGAAAAAAATGGGAACAAAAATTAATAGTGACAGAGCTGGTAGAAACAAGCCACAAATCCGATACTGAGTCATAAAATACAGACTAACCCAATAAACACATGCTACTGTTATCATATTAATATTGTTAAAAATATCATAACATTTTAAAAATGGAATGGGGGTGGAGGGACACCATTTTTTTAAACATGATTTTTACTTCGTGTGGCTTAAAGGCATTTTTTTTCCCTACTGAAAATACTAAATCCCTAACTCACCGTGGTAAAGAACCTGGCTTAGAGACAGTGTTTTAAAGGTTGCCCACGCTGGTGTCCTCGAATGAAACAAATCGGAGAGAGAGAGCTGGTGTTTATTGGGGGGGGGGGGTCTCACATGCATGACCTCGGCAAACTGTGCACTTCACATCTCCTGAAGGAGGAATATCTCGCACTCTGAACTGAGCAGGCCTGGAACAATCCAGTCAGTCCTCTGTGAATTGAGCAGCTAGCAAGAGGCAGAGAATTAAAGGCCAAACTCAAGGCCTCATCCTCAACTAGCGCTGATGGATCTGATGCTTCAGGAACTGCTCTCTACGTGTGAAGACAAGGAGGAGCTGGGACCATCTCACCAGAGTGGCTGTAAGTCAAGGTCAGCTGATAGCGCTTCCAGGAGGATGGGTGTTCCTGAGAAAGCCAGACTAGAACATTCTAAAGTAAAAGCTCACCTCCTAAATGATAGAAAAACTGAACCAGGACATAGACCCTGAGTCCCCAAAGAGCTACTTCTCAAGCCTAACACCCAGATGTATTCTTTTTCTCCCAACCATACTTGCCCTGGAAAAGATACTGTCCCCTGCTTGTTTTCTGGGCTGACAGAATTCTGCTTCCTTTGGAGACTATCTTTATTCATCCTTCAATAAATATCATCATTCTAATTGCTCTTGACATAATACCATGCCTTTTGTTTTTCCTCTCTAAAAATCCCAGATGATGAATATTAACTACAGGTCACTTGCGGGTCTGTTTGTCAAGTAGAGAAAAGAGAACAGGGTCTCTGAAATGTTTAAAATCAGATCCTCATCAATGGGGGTCTTCTTTCACATAGAAGCCGTATTTATTGCTTGACTTTTAAAGTTTAGAAGCTCAACAATGAAAAGGTACTCCTCTCCAAGAGAGGAAAACTATTCGTATTTTAAGTTGGTGAAACAAACGCCAAGATATTACTGGAGATGCCACATCTTTCCAGACGCATGCGCAAGGCTAGGCACTTTGTACCAAGCTCTTTGCTGGGTTCTGGGATTAAATCTGCTGGAGGCCATCAAAAGAATGAGCTGACGTGCCTGAATGAAATACCTTGAGTGCTCAGGGGCCCTCCAACCTTGAATATGGTCAACACAGTGTAAACTTGGATGTCTGTATGAGTCTCAGGAAATGACACACGATTTGCCCAAAACCGTTTTCTAGTATTTTTAATCTTCTCATGGCCAGCCATGTAAACAACCTAAATGAGTTCCTCTTGGGCTCTGCATTTTATTTCCACGGCTGCGTTTTCTCTCTGCCCTTTATCCCAGCCCTCTGCGTGTGATGTGGTTTCATTCTCGACAAGACATCAGATCTTGACTTAATAGGCAGCAAGGGTAAAACGCCAGCCCTTCACACACAGGGAACCCAGAGGAACATGCCAGCCTCCTTCCAAGATGTGATAACGTAATCTAAAGCCAGGCCCAGCCTGTCAGTTCAGACCTAAAGGGATTTGATTCAGTGTCAGAACCTTTGGCTCAGGGGGTCACTTTCTGTTCTTGCTTTTCTTATAACAAAAGAGGGGAGGGGGCGTTCCGCGGCAAGTGTGTATGTGTGTGTGAGCGGGGAGTCCATACGCTCACGGTTTTTTTTTTTTCTCAAGCCCCATGAATTCCTCAGCTGCTGTCTGTTGGGCACAGAGCCTTTATTTCAGCTTCCCGCAACATTTTCATTAGACAGAGGCTCTGAAGTATGCTTGAGACGTGGATTGTGCAACTAAAAATCTTAGGCCTCTCCACAAGCAGGCTGATTGAAATCAGCACTGTGTCAGGGCCTGTCATATCTCAGAAAAGACATAAAACACACGGAAACATCAATAAGCAACAAGCCCCTGACAGCTCCGAGACATTCCAGCTGACAAGAAGAGAAAGGGGGTGAGGTTAGGGCTCAGGGGGGATATTTAAAATGCCTAACAGCCAGCAGAAGCGTTGGCAGGCTTCAGGGAGGCCAGGGGAAGACAAGATAAAGTCTCAGGTTATCACCTGGCGCGAGGTAGAACCCTCCCAGCTAGGCCGCCAGGATGAGACAATGGCGCGCGCCTTCGCCCCCTCCCCGCCCCCTCCCTCTTTATTTCTAAATGTTTCTACCAATCAAGCTTCATGGGTGGTGTTGCCCGGACAACGTGTGCGCAAGAAAAGATTTTAAAATGTAAAAAAGAAAAAAAAAAAAGAAGAAAGAGAGAAAAGATGAAGAAATGTACAAGTTAAACAATTCTGCTCCCAGCTACAATGTACAGAAATCAAAAAGGCTTAACAAGGTGGTTTTTTTTTTCTTCATTTAATTTCCTGTATACCAGAAGCTTTTGTTAAGAGATCAGAGATATTGCTATTTATTGAATTTTTAATATGATCTTTATTAAAAGGCAGCACACATGTTTGGTTTTCCTCTCTCTTTCTCTCGCTCTCTTTTTTAACATGCATGGATATAAAAATCAAAGGCCAAGAATGAGCCACAGTTGTTTGATTTGGGTCCGTCTACAATGCAGGTGAGGTTTCAACTATAGGGTGCATTTAAATTTTTAAAAAGAAAACAGATAAATAACCATCCTATTTTTTGTCAGAGCGTTGGTATTTGGTAGGGGCAAAATGGCCATTATTCCTTAACTGTTCGAGCATTTCAGACAGCCGGAAGGATTAAAAAAAGAAAAAAAGATCCTGTCTTCTGGTTGCCTATGATCAATCTCAGGAGGGTGAATGGAAGTGATTTGAGATTGAGTTTGCTCTGTGACAGGGTGTGTAGGACACATGTTGGTCCCAAGAGCAGACTCGAGCTGCTGCTCAAAGGACGTTCTTTTCACTGAAAGGGTTAGAATGCAAGTCTTGGAAGCAAAAGGCTGCTAAATGGGGGTGGGTTCTAGAGTCATAGCTATAGATTCAAAAGGAGGCGCTGTGGTATCTGCTTTAGCTCAAGGCTGAGTCTGCCTGCCTCTCTGGCTCTAGAGATCCATGTATAGACTCTAGACAACGTGTTCCTTCTGCACTCCTTATTCCCCGGAGGAAGTGGGCTCTCCTAATCTTACCCCTCCCTGTGAATCGAGCTGCAGGATCGAGCCCCGATTGTGCTGAGCCCAGGAGCTTAGGCCACATGACTGTGCTTTGCATCATTTGAGAACTTTCTTCACATTAGCACAGCCCTTCCAGCTCGCACCAGGATCTTCATCTCGATTTATGTCACTTTTCGTTCATTCATTCGTTCATTCGTTCGTTCATTTGTTCGTTCATTCATTTTTGAGCTGCCTTTCTGATTAAATACTTCCTTACATTTGAACTTGGTGGCTCCAACAGTTTGGCAGCCAGAGGCTTGGCCGGCAGCACCAAGGTGCATGCCAGGAGGGATAACATGAAGGGACATGTGTTTGGTTAGCACTTGAGTGCTGCAGCTGGTGCTGCAGGGAAAACAGCCAGGGCCTTGCTGTGATGTGAGTGTAGTCTGTGTCCTCTGGGGGGTCGTTAGGATGGGCGGCATGGCCGTGTGCTGATGCTACTGGTGGGTAAGGTCTAGTTAGAGGTTTGAGGGTCACAGGAATATGACCCTGTTACCATGGGACCCTCTGTGACTGCCCACTTGGTGACACAAACACTTTTTATACATATCCCTCTGCCACCATGTGCCATAGCCAAGATCCAGATCAATGTCTGATTGATGTCTGATACCTTGGACCTCCAAACTTGGGGCCAAATAAAGGGTTTATTTTAAAAAATAAAAAAAGAAAGAGAAGCCTTGGAAGAGAAATGCAGATAAAATGAACAGTGAAAGGTAGTGTGGGAGAAACTGCAGGAATTAACACCAAGTGAACCCCAGGAATTAACACTAAGAGAACTTGGAGGTGGTTTCTATATGATCACTCGGAGCCAGGATTTTGGATGTGGCGGGTTGGGAGTTGAGAGTTGGTGTGTGTGTGTGTGTGTGGGGTGTGTGTGTGTGTGTGTGTGTGTGTGTGTGTGTGTGTGTGTGTATGTGCTTCATTGTTTAACCATTCATCTGCTGATGGGGACTTAAGCTGATTTTGTAATTCAACTATCTGGAATATCACGATGAACATGGTTGCACAGGTATCTCAATTGCATACTGACTTTGATTTCTTTGGAATATTTCCCCAGCAGTGGTATTCAGCTATAGTTTTTCGGACCTGGACAAGAATGATGATACCAGGAGCTGTCAGAGGGTGACCTGAGCTGTGGGGTATTAAACCACCACCCAGAGTTTACAGTGTGGTTCATTTTTTTGTCATCATTCTAATAGAACAAAAGGGAGCCCAATGATTCAGGGGAGGAAATTATCAGTGTAATGCTGCACTTAGAGTCAGCAATTGCTGTAAGACAAACTACTGTACTAATTCTACTGCATGAGTTGCTTCTCCAGATGAGAGCTAAGTGACAGTTCAACTGTCCAATTGCAGGAAGCCAGAAATTAGCAGGTTCCCCATTACTATAGAATGACTAATTATAATGATGTGGAGACTGTTAGCTAATTACCAGAACTAATGGCTCCATTTTCTTCTCATATATTTTGATCATATTTACTCCTTCCTCACTCCCTCCAGATCCATACTCTCCTTCCCTACCCACAAAGCTTTAGGTCTTTTTTTTTTCAATCAAGTCCAAATTGTGCTGCCCACATATTCTTGGTTGTGAGCCTTTTTCTGGAGTATGGTCAGCCTACCAGGAGCATAATCCTTAAGGAAAACTGACTCTCCCTATCCCAACAGTAGTCAGTTGTCAATAGCTCCTTGTCTAGTAGTAAAACATTGCATCCACTTCCCCCCTTGATGCTGGTATTTTATCCAACTTGAGCTGACACAGGTCTTATGCATGTTATCACTACTTATGTGAATCCATACCTACAGTCATTCTGCTGGATCCAGAAGACACCGTTTCCATGTAGTCATCTACTACCTGTGTCTCTTATGACTTTTTTCTGCTCCCTCTCTGCAATAATCGCTGAGACTTGGAGGAGAGGTGTATGATGTAGATGTCTCATCTGTGAGTAAGAGTTCCAAACTCCCTTATTTTCTATACCTACACCAACAGGAGTCTCTGTTTACCTCATTTACTGAAAGAAATTTTTCTCTGATAAGGCTTGACAAATGGCCTTGTCTATGAGTAGAGTAATAAGTCATAGAATTAGTTGAATACTATTTCCATTTAACAGAATAATGTTCACAGGTTTCCCTAACGGTCTGTGAATTATCCAATCACAGGGTCCTGGGCACAGCATGTGCCAGATGAGGATCTCAACTTGTGTAGTGGATCTCAAATCTAATCAGAGGAGTTGGTCATTCCCGTGACATTTGTGCCACTATTACCCAGCGAGCAAGCATTGCTAGTTCAATATCATTATCGCCAGCAGTCATGACTCGCAGCTAGAAAAGATGAGTGATCATTTTTCACTCCAGTAGCATAAATCGTACCTTCCAGTGGTATAAAATCTGGTCAGTAGAGATAAAGCTTTAAGGCAGATATCAGCTCAACTTCTCTGAGTTCTATTGTATGAGTATGCTGTGTCTTCAGCTATAAAATCTTATCACCAAATTGTAAAGGGCTCCCAAGAACACTGGAAATATTCTGTAATGATTGAGGGGCTCTGTGGGAGCTTACTAGCCAACAACTCCAAAAAAAGTAACCTATTCTTTGCACTGCAAGTTTTATTTGTTAGCCCATGGTGTCTAGTAGGGACATTGTCCTGTTATAGGGCAGCAGCATTTAAACTGTGTGTGTGTGCATGTTTTAGGATGCTTCTATATTCATCTTTCAAAAGTTCTTTAATGTTAGTTATTCCTCTCCATATTCCTTCTCTGTTTTGCCCTCCCAGTCCCACTTCCTTTTCCATGGTATTCTCTAACCCTCTCTGCATGTGCACTCTCTTTCCCTATCTTGAAATCCCACCCTCATGGCCTGTTAGGAGTTCCCTGGCCTCTGTGGGTATTTCAAATGGAACACTCATATCTGAAGACTCAAAGCTGATGTCTGAAAACTGAGAGAAAATAGACCTTTTTTATTCTGGTTCTGCGTTAACCATTCTCGGCATGATTATTTCTAGCTTCCTCTACTTACTTGCACATTCCATAATTTTGTTTTTCTTTATAGTTGACTAATATTCTACTGTGTACATATACCACATTTTTATTACCAAGTAATAGGCTTGGCAGTTTCCATTTCCTGGATATTATGGACATAGCAGCAATGAAGATGGACGAACAGATATGTCTATTATTGGATATATAGCTATATGCCCAAGAGTAGTATACATCATACTATAGATCTATTTTTACATTTTAAGAACATTCAAACCGATTCTCACAGTGGCTCCCCGAGTCTGTACTCCCATCAGCGGTGGATAAGTATTCCTTTCCCCTTCATCTCTACCAGCATTTGCCAACATTTTTTTTTCTTTATTAACTTGAGTATTTCTTATTTACATTCGATTGTTATTCCCTTTCCCGGTTTCTGGACCAACATCCCCCTAACCTCTCCCCCTCCCCTTCTATATGGGTGTTCCCCTCCCCATCCTCCCCCCATTACCGCACTCCCCCCAACAATCACATTCACTGGGGGTTCAGTCTTAGCAGGACCAAGGGCTTCCCCTGGTGCTCTTACTAGGCTATTCATTGGTACCTATGAGGTTGGAGCCCAGGGTCAGTAAATGTATAGTCTTTGGGTAGTGGCTAGGTCCCTGGAAGCTCTGGTTTTGCCAACACTTCTTTTGTTTTTGTTTTATTCTAGACATTCTGACTGGAGTAAGATGAAACCTTAGCCTAGTTTTGACTTTCATTTCCCTAATATCTAAGAATGTTTTAAATATTTCTTAGCTACTTGCACTTCATGTTATGAGAACTTTTTGTTTGGTTCTGTTTCTAATTTATAACTGAGTTGTAAATTAGAACTTAGTTTAGTTTTTCAGTTCTTTATATACACTACATATTAATCCTTCCATTCTTGAAGCTCCCTCTTCATTCAAGTGATGGTGTTCTTTGATGTATAGAAGCTTTTTAGTTTTATAAGGTCCTATTTTTTCAATCTTAATATCTGTTCAATTATGATCCTTTTCAGAAATTTCCTACCCATATCAATGAACTCAAGTATAACACCTACTTTTTTCTACATCATATTCAAAGAATAGTCCTATGCTGAGGTCCTTGACTTATTGTAATTGAGTTTTATCCAAGGTTAGAGGTAATGACCTAATTCTAGTCTTCATGCCAATTTCTAAGCACCATTTGTTGAAGATACTACACTTTCTTTAATGTGCATTGCTGTCCTCTTTTCAAACAGCAGATGGCTATAGAAGGGTGGGCTTATATATGGGTCCCCTATTTTATAGTATTGACCCATTTTATGCTAGATTTTTACTACTGTAGCTTGGTGGCACATCTTGCAATCTAGGATGGCAATACCAACAGTCATTCTTTAAATGTTCAAGGATGTTTTGACTCTCCTGAGTCTTTAGTGTCTCCATATGAAATTAGAGATTTTTTTTCAGTTTCTTTGAAGAATTGTATTGTCTTTGTGTTCCAGGGAGATGTAATTAAGAAATAAACAAGTGCAGTTTTATAATATCTGACTGAAGAGATAAGGAGACTCATGCTGTATACATTAAAGGAACAGCCCACCAACAGGATGGTACAGTTCTAAACAGAGATATGGCACTTTCAGGAGTACCAAATTTCATAGGAAAAAAAAACCTATTCGGTCAAAAATTACAAATTTAAACCAGAGCAAACATCACCTAAAATACTGACGGGGAAGATTAATTAAAATCGCTGATGTTGTTATTGGTAAGAAAGCTACAATCTTTCTAGCCTCAGAGATTAGATATAGAGTAAAAGACTGGGGATGGGGAGATGGACCTCCATAGAAAGTAGAAACAGAAAAGGTGATTATGGGTAGATATGAGTAGAGGGTTGGAATTGAAGACTCAAACAGTGAGAGGAAGGAAAGATAAGGACACCCAGCTAAAACTAATGACCACAAAACTAATGGCTAACTACCTAAAGACTATACATGGACTGACCCTGGACTCTGACCTCATAGGTAGCAATGAATATCCTAGTAAAAGCACCAGTGGAAGGGGAAGCCCTGGGTCCTGCTAAGACTGAACCCCCAGTGAACTAGATTGTTGGGGGAGGGCAACAAGGGGGGGAGGATGGGGAGGGGAACACCCATAAGGAAGGGGAGGGGGGAGGGGGATGTTTGCCCGGAAACCAGGTAAGGGAATAACACTTGAAATGTATATAAGAAATACTCAAGTTAATAAAAAAAAAAAACAAACAAAAAAAAAACCTAATGGCTAAAACTAGAGCCCCAATTGGACATTTCTCATCACTAAATAAAGTTTCCAGTACCAGGAATGGATCACATCAACTGAGTTATTGCTCAAAAGGGTCACGTGAGAAGCCCCAAACAACTCAGGCTATTGCCAAGGGTGGCTTTCCACAAACTAACAAACAGTAACACTCTATTTGCTGAAGATAATACCTAAAGAACTCAATGAGCATGGAGAAGCCAAGCTGGTGCCTACTTAGGGCCTTCACATCTACACACTAAAGTTCATAGCACTGGAAGGTTCTCTTGCAAGCTCCGAAAGGATGGGACAAATCCATACCAAACACTGTTTGAATGACAAAGATCCTAAGACTATATAGACCCGGGGCAGGGACCTAGGGTAAAATCAAATACTAATGGACTGAAAACAGACAGAAAGAAAAAGAAAAGGTAGCAATAAAATGACTCCTAATGACATTCTGCTATGCTTGTAGGTCATGGCCTTGTTTAGCCATCATCATGGAAACTTCTTCCTGCAACATATGGAAACAACTATAGAGACCCTCACCCACACATTATGAAGAGAATGAAAGACTTTGGAACATTCATCCCAAAACATGATGTCTCCATCAAATCCCTTCCCTGAGGGTTAAGGAAACCCTGTGGAAGAGAAGACATAAAAAGTGTAAGTCAGAGGGATGGAGACACCAAGGAAATGAGGCTTTCTAAACAGCACAGCTGAAGTACATATGAACAAACAGAGACCGTGGCAACATGTACAGGACCTACACAGGTCTGCACCAGATGGGATACTAGGGCTGAGAGAGGAAGTGGACATACACACACTTTCCCTAACCTAGGAGCTTCAGTCACTTGATACCACTTGCAGATAAAAGGCAGTTGTCTTTTTTTTTTCCTGAGAGTCTCACTTAGGAAATGACCCACTTTTAAGGTAGACTTGATGCCCAGTAGTCAATGGCCAACACAACTGATTCAGTGGTATCCATGGAAGTTCTTGCTCTTCTAAAATTATGTCAGGGCATTGTTCTTTTAACCCGACAGGTTATGTGTATATAGGATTTCTGTGTATTCAGAAGTGTCTCTGCATCCATATGTGTTTCTTGTGGTTTGCCTTTGGCTTTTTCTCTTCTTTTTGATTGGTCCTATTCTAACTTGTCTGTTTTTGTATTAATTAATCTTATTTTATCATCATTTCTTAGATGCCTATTTGTTTTCTAAGGAAATATAGGAAGAGTGTTGAACTACACAGAAGGAAGTGTAGAGGAACATGGATGGAGTTGGAGGAGGGAGCCATAATCAGAATATATTGTATGAAAAATCTATTTTCTTTTTTTAAGGGTGGAAGTTAGTGTAAATCTGCATTTTGGGAGAAAGGTAGTAGTCATTGTCATTAACTCCACAGTTCAGCATAGTTTCCATGGAGACTAGAAGAGTGGAGACCCCCTGTCACAAAGAGTTTTGTAGCAGTGGGTATAAACAGCATTGGAGAAGAAATCAACGTCTGAAAAGTATTTCCTCCAGGTTTCATCATGATTCAGCTAGCCCTTGCCAGTAGTTAGTTTGAGATTCTCCTCTGAGAGTCTGGTCTTGGACCATAACAAGCTGAGAGCTTCTCTTCCAAAAATCTCTGAGTTCTGATGTCATAGAGCAACAGGGAGCCCTGCCCTGTGCCCACAGTGAGGATGTGTTCATAGAAGCTCACGGATCAAATCCCAGTGCTTCGCTCCCTGGAGCAGACAGATTTGATGTTGTCCGATGGCTGCCATGGGTCCAAGAAGGAGACATGTGCTTAGAGCCCACCGCATGTACTGACCACTCACTACCATAGGCCAGACACACATTTTCTCTACAATATGGCAATTTGGTGGAAAGGAGTTTAGACAGTGCACTTTCAGTCTTCCAGAGATGGAAGTAACCATCTGGCGATACTGCTCCCAACTCCTTGTTCTTGTTGAAGGCTAAAGCCCGCACCTTGCAGTTGTCTGGGTTTGTATCCTTCTTGGTGATATCCTTTAAGGCCTTGTGAGCGATATGAGCATACACAGGTAATGGTGACACATTATGTCTTGCATCACTTTTGGTCAACCATCATCTGTCACCTCCCAGAGACCCATAGACCCATCCCGTGAACCAGGCACTGCAACAGTATCATTGATCCACACAATAGAAAAGATCTAATCCTTGTGTCCATCCTCACCCACACACATATGATCCAATGTAGGCAGGCAATAGATGGCAAAACTGTTTCAGTTGTCTCTTCCAGTCGCTAGGAGTCTTCTAGGATTCAGTTCAACTGCATGGATATTACAGCCCTGCTGAGTCTCACATCTAGGTTCCTGGACTTTCAGAATGGGAATCTTGGTAATGTGGCCCGTGTGGATATCCACTACAAAGAGCATGTTGCATTTTATGCCACACACCACTTGCCTACGACTCAAGCACTGAGAAGCAAACACTTTATTAAGGGTCCTAAGGTGAAATTCTCTCTCCTTGAGGAGACTGGGAAGTTGTTGTGACCCATAACCATGTAACACCTGAGAGTAGTGGGTTTCATTCTGTAGCCTGACTTCACAAGTCTTCAGGTAGTACACTAGGGATCTCTTCACTGGGGGGGGAGTCTTTTCCTTTTGTGCACCGAGTGATCCCAGCCAAACTGCCGGCACTGAGCATCTCTCCGGCTCCTGGCGAGGCAGGGGTTTTCTGTTTCCTGCTAACTGCTTTCCCGTTTCCTGCTAACTCCTTTCTGGGCTATAGTGGGCAGCATCGCTTGGCCCAGAAAATGGCCGTAGGTCCTTATGGATCCCGGGGAAACAGCCTATAAAAATGAGGCGTGTAAATGGAAGGAGGGAAAATCCAGGTTGGGACAAGGGGAGGAGATGGGAAAGTGAAAAATCTATTTTCAATAAAAGAAAATTTTCTGACACACACACACAAAAAAAATAATGATGGATAGAAGGTGCCAGAAAGGTCAAGGACACCTCCAGAAAATGTACAGAATCAACTAACCTGGGCCCATAGGGGCTCACAGAGATTGAATCACTAACCAGAGAGCATGCATGGTATGAACCTAGGCCCTCTGCACAAATCTACCAGATATGCAACTTGATCTTTATTTGGGACCCCTAATTGCAGGAACGGGGGTGTCTCTGGCTCTGTTGCCTGCCTCTCCTATCTTGGCTGTGTTGTGTAGACTCAAAAGGAGAAGATGCCTCTAGTCTTGGTGCACCTTAATATTCCAAGGTGGGTTGATATTTATGGAAGTCCTCTCTTTTCCAGAAAAGAATGAAGGGAGGTCAGGGGAAGGACAGGAAAAGACTGGAAGGAGAAGACGGGGAAAGCTTCAATCAGGATGTAAAGTAAATAAATTAATTAATTAATGGAAAAAAAGTTTCCTAAGCTAGACTTGTTATTCATCAATGGACTTGCATTCCCTAGAACAAGACCCAGAGCATGAAACCAAGCATTTTCTGTTTCCAAAGCCTGCTTGCCTTTTGAGATATGAACCATCACAAAATAAGCAAATGTCACAGACGTTACATGTGTGTAATGACTAGCTACAACTGTGATGAGCTTCATAATTTTGTCAATGTTTACTAATCATTGCTTGTTTTTGTTTAACATTTGGTGAGCACCTGTGTGTTAGCTGGTTAGATGTTAGAATTTGCAGGCCAACTCTCTTTGGGTCTGTGACATTTATTAACACAGAATTGCAATTAAGGCTAAGTACAGGGAAGCTAAGGAACTGATTTGAGTGGGGTGCTTTTGCCTTAGGCATTCGCCTGTGATTCCCCAGGGCTCGTGTTGTAGACCTATGAGCTAGTATCTTCTTGGATTCCTGAACTCAAGAAATGAAGAATGTCCATAGAAATCAAACGTGTGGTCCTTGATGTTTATCTGTGTAGAATTTGTCATTCTGAGAAAATGTCCCCCTGTCCATTGCTTTCCAGAAGGAAGACAACATGGATACCATCGAAAGAGCTGCATGGCTGAGCTTCCCAAGAGTGAATTCAGCACTCAGCATATGGAGGGAGTGCTCCTCATGATTCTTCACTACACAATAAACTTTAATGACAATGTCGCACATCTTAAATGTAATTACAACACCCAATGCCTTTTCTCTAGGTTTTGATAAATGTTCAATTACATATCATCACGACAGAGGAGTGAATGTGTATTTTAATGTTCAACAAAGCATACTCCATATAATGGATGGCAAAGGACATCAACCTAGGAAACTCATAGGCTCACTGCAGCTACAGATCCAGTAATTCAGTCACATGGGAAACTCAAAAGGGAAAAGAAAACGACGACGAACCAAGCTTCGCCAAGTATTTTCTCTTTGGAAACTTTGATTATTTTTTATTCTTGTGCGCACCTATGTCTTTGGAGATGCTTTTCTCTGCCACAGCTTCAGGGAGTGATCTGAAATGGGTGGCGTTGGATGGGCTCTGCTCAGTCTGATGGAGAGCCTCAATACAGTAGCAACAGCCATCCAGAAACTCTGCATCTGTTTTATACATCAGAAAGGAGGAAATGGGTTTATTAAATGCAGCTGGACAAGGAAGCAGGTTTATCTAGTCCTGGTAAGAAGTCTCTGTAAGAGAATAATCTCAACTGCAGTCATCCCAGAGGAGGTACGTGTGGCTGAGGTAGTTTGGTGTATAATGTCATGGTATATTCTCACTTTAATCAGGGAAGACTTTGTTGTTTACTCCTGAGTCACTCCTGGATAAAACTTTGCTAATGTCATGGATCCGGAGGCACTGGGGTCCTGGGCATGGCTGTGTTCATGTCAATAGCACACTTTCACTCAGATATTAATCTACTCTGAACACATTCACTCAAGACTTTCCCTAGTCCCCGCAAGTGTATGCCACTTGGACCCAACAAGCAGCTGAAAGGGTCACATGCAGATATGTGCACCCAACATATGAACAGAAGCTGCTGACCTCTCTAGTTGAATTAGAGGAAAGCTGGAGGAAGCTAAGGAGGAGGAGGGCAACCCAGTAGGAGGACCAGCAGTCTCAATTAACCTGGACTCCTGAGATCTCTCAGACACTGGATCACCAAGCAGGCAGCATACACTAGCTGAGATGAGACCCCAACACATATACAGCAGAGGACTTTCAGGTCTGGGTTCAATCAGAGAAGATGCACCTAACCCTCAAGAGACTGGAGGCCCCAGGGAGTTTACAGGTCTGGTGGGGTGGATGGGGTGGGGACATCCTTGTGGAGGTGGGGGGCAGGGGTACTGCGGGGGGAGGCTACTGGGGAGAGGCAGGGAGGAGGTATGGGATATGGAACCCTCAGGGGTGGACCAGGAGGGGTATAAAATCTGGAGTGTAAAAATAAAAACAAATAGATAAACAAACAAGCAAACAAACAAATAAAAGCAAGCTCTTTTCAAGGTCTTAGTAATTGTCTTCCCATCTCTCTTGCTGTCTTTGAAAGACATGGAATGGACTATGCCTGTTCTCCATGACCACTTTCTATCCATAATTCTTCCTTTTAACAATTTATATGTTTGTCATTTTTATATTAAATTGAGCCTAATTCTAAAAAGAATTGTGAATACTATAACATGGGGTGGGGTGAGAAGACTAAAATTATAGGCTGGACTTGCCCTGGCATCTAGGAAATAGCATTCCTGGTGGGGACTTGCGGCCAGGGATCATGACTTTAAAGCATCAGTTTCCTCAACCACAAATATGGCAAATATATAGGCAAATGCCAATAGTAAACCACTGAACTGAGTATGGGACCCCCGTTGAAGGAATCAGAGAAAGGACTGAAAAAGCTGAAGGGGCTTGAGACCCCATATGAACAGCAATGCCAACCAACCAGACCTTCCAGGGACTAAGCCACTACCCAAAGACCAACTGGACCGACCCTGGGCTCCAACTGCATAGGTAGCAGTGAATAGCCTAGTAAGAGCACCAGTGGAAGGGGAAGCCCTTGGTTCTTCCAAGGTTGGACCCTCAGTGAACGGGATTCTTTCTTTCGGGGAGGGCGGTAATGGGGGGAGGATGGGAAGGGGAACAACCATATAGAAGGGGAGGGGGGGTTAGGGGGATGTTGACCTGGAAACCGGGAAAGGGAATAACATTTGAAATGTATATAAGAAACACCCAACTTAATAAAGATGGGGAAAAAAAGGAAAAAGAGAAAAAAGAAATAATATTGGTTATTTTAGGTACCAAATAATTTAGGTAAAACCTTTAGCACACAATGAGTATCCAGTTCCTGATAACTACTTTTGTGGGGATTATTAAATAGTATTTCCAACATTATTTTAGAGTACTGATTTTTATATGTTTTATGGGTGCTCTTAGTTTTGAATATTTTAAATTTTCTTTTGACACATTATCTGTATTTATTTAGATCATTATTTACTGATTTGATCCTTTATCTAATTAGTTTAGTTAGCCTTAGTATCTCTTCAAACTCATTTTTTCTGTGTTAGGAAATTATGACCTCTTCGAGTCATTTTGAGGCATGTAAGTTGTTGGAGAATGTAGTTAATTTATTGTGCTATTGGATGCTAAAAAGTCAATTCTCAAATCCCGTCTCCGGAAGACTGTGAATCTTGTCTTCGCAGTTATGTTTAGCATGCATTCAGGGATATTAGTTGTCTAGGTAATGATGCAGAATGACTTTTAATATATACCCAGGATCTTTCCTTTTAAAGGATAGATATGTTGCAGGCTGGAGAGTTGGTTCAGTGGTTAAAATCACTCACTGCTTGAGGAGAACCTAGGCTTGTTTGCAAGTACCCATATGGAGGTTTGAAAGCACATCTAACTCCAGTTTCAGAGGATCCTATGCCTTCCTCAGTTACCACAGACACCAGCACACATATACATGCATGCAGGAAAGCACTCATACATGTAAAGTAAAATAAATCTTTAAAGGAAAAACAACAAAGTGGAGAGTTTGGTTAATGGTTAAGGAGTACTTGCCGCTCTTACAGAGGACCCGAGCTCTCTTTCCAGCACCCATAAAGCAGTTCACGACCATCTATAACTGCAACTTTGCAGACTCTGATGCACTCTCCTGGCCTCTGTGAGTATGTGTGTTGCACAGACATATATGCAGGAAGAACATTCATATACAGAAAATTAAAATAAATTAATTTATTTAATTTAATTTAAACATTTATTTTCTAGACTTTGCTTCGTATATTTTTGACGGTCGCTGAATCTTAATTTATTTAAAATATTATAATTGTGGTTAAACTATGTCATGAGGGTACATTTTCCCAGTAGGATTACTTATATATGAATATCTGAAATAAACTTTTTATAAGACATTTATGTAGGAAGGTTGTGTTGTTTTAAAAGGGAAAGAAAGGAAGGAAGGAAGGAAGGAAGGAAGGAAGGAAGGAAGGAAGGAAGGAAGGAAGGAAGGAAGGGAAAAAAGAGAGAAAATATATTTTTACAAGTGTCCACTGGGTGTTGTCTACATTTGTTGCTATTTTTCAAAGAAGGAAAATTAGTGAATCAGCCAGTTAGCATTATCACAAGTAAATGTACAAAGCAAATCTGATTCATGTGACGACGGGCAGTATCCACCACACACACTCAGAAGGTCCACTCATTCATCTCCCTTTTCATACAGCAGAGCCTCCTTTACCTGGAACCTCTGGATTCGCTTGTTCAGAAAATGAAACACCCCTTCCCTCTTAGGTAGAGTCAATAGTTACAGATCACACCGAGTGAGAGGCTTATCCTAAACACACCTGTAGAATACAGATCAATACATTTCCACCTTTGAGCCTTCAACAAATCATAAAGTTTGTTTTGTCATTGTGTGTATGTAAGTGTGCATATGTGCACACGTGCTCTTGTTTGTGGTACTGAGTGAGGGTGCACATATACCATATACAGTGTCATGTATGGAAAAGTCACAGGTCCACCTTGGGCTTTGTTCCTACACCGTTCACCTCATTTGAGACAGGATCTCTTTGCCGTCACAGACTAGCTGGCCTATGGATTTCTAGAGACTCCCCTCTCTCTACCTCTCATCTCACTGCAGGGGTCCTGAGATTACAGAGCTTTGCACCCCTGTATCCAATTGGCATGTGTTCTGGGATCTGAGGTCATCAGGTTTTCATGACAAGTGTATTTACCCATTGAGTCACCTCCCCGGGCCCCAACAACAAATATACATCTCTCTCTCTCTCTCTCTCTCTCTCTCTCTCTCTCTCTCTCTCTCTCTCTCTCTGTGTGTGTGTGTGTGTGTGTGTGTGTGTGTGTGTGTGTGTGAGAGAGAGAGAGAGAGAGAGAGAATGTGTCTTTTGTTTGTCTCTTTTTGTAATTCTTCTCCCATAAATTACATCCTGACCACAGTTGCCCTCTCTTGAGCTATCCCAGTCTCTCCCTTTCCCCAATATTTATTCCTTCTTTATTTTCTTGCAGAAAAGAACAGGCCTCCCAAGACTGTCAACTGAACATGGCTATAGTAAGACTAGGCACATAGTTTCCTATTAAGGCTGGACAAGGCAGACCAGTAGAAGAAAAAGGGCCCCAAGAGCAGGCAAAAGATTCAGACAGAAGCTTCCCTCCCACTGTTAGGACTCCCACAAGAACACCAAACACACAACCGTAGCATATATGATCTAGATCAGACCCATACAGGATCTCTTATTGTTGCTTCAGTCTCTGTGAGATCCTATGAATTCTTCTTAGTTGATCCTGTGGGCCATGTTTTGAACCTCTCTGGCTCCTACAATCATTCCTCTTCCTCTTCTCAGGAGTTCCCTGAGCTCCGCCTCATGTTTGGCTGTGGATCTCTGCATCTGCTCCTATTTGTTACTGGATGAAGCATCTCTTGTGTCTACTAGGCTAGGGTCTGGCCTAGAGTGCAGAAGAATGTCTTTTTTCCCTTTTCTTATTGGATATTTTTATTTACATTCCAAATGTTATACCCTTTCCCAGTTTCCCTCCATAAACCCCCCATCCCATTTCCCCTCCCCCTTCTTCTATGAGGGTGTTTCTCCACCCATCCACCCACCCCTTCCTGCCTCCCCACCCTGACAATCCCTTAGGAAACATTTCATTCACTTTTTTTAATGGCAGTCATGTTTAGGTCTATCCTATGTCTCTTGGCTCTCTGGTTCCTAGCCATTCAGACAGTATCAGGCATGGGCTCATTTTCCTGGCATGGTCCTCAAGTTGGAGGCCACCCCCACAAGATCTTTATCGCCATTACCAGAGCACATCTTGCAGGTAAGAGAAATTGTAAATTTAAGGTATTATGGCTGGGTTGCTGTTCCAATCCCACCACTGGAAGCCTTGCTCATCACAGAAGATGGTTCATTCAAGCTCCGTATCCCCCACTTCTAGAGTCTTTATTAAAGCCATTCTCATAGATTTCAGGAAATTTCCATTGGACTAGGATTCCGCATCACCCCCAAAATGTCCCCTGATTTCAGTCTTCTCTCCCAGTACTCTTTCTCTCCATCTGCTGTGCCCCGTGCCCCTGCCACCTGATCCCTTCTGTTCGCATGCCCACCCAGCCCCCAAGGCTACCCACAAAATCTATTCTATTCCCCTTCTCAGGGAGATCCATGTGTGCCCTCCTGACCCTCTTTTTTTATTTAGCCTTTCTGGTTATGTGGAATGTAGCATAATTATCTCTTACTTAACAGATAATATACATGCCATGGTTATCTTGGTCTGGTTTACCTCACTCAGGATGATTTTTTTCTAATTTCATTCATTCAAATCTTATTCTAAAAAGATACCATTCATTTTTCCAACATTGTTGTATTTGATGTAAAAATGAATGTGATAATAGTATCTGCCCTACAAAATTATTTCTGAAAATTAAATAAAATAATGTTTTTGTTATTTCATGCCTGCCCCATCGTAAACCCCCTGTAAATGTCTTCTGCTTTTAAATGGTATCATTTTGTTGTAAGTCTGAGTACTTAACTTAGTTCCAGAGAGCTGTGACACATGTGTTGGAATAATATAAACGACAACACATTGACATAGAGACTTCTCATTAGTTCGGCAAAGATCAGATAACTTGGAAATGGAGTTGAAGATCTTGTCTAATTATGACTATATTGCATGCTATTAATAATAGTTTTTAAAAGAGCAGGCTAGGTTTTTTTGCCCCAGAAGAGTCTCCTCAATTTTCACATAAATATTCAAACTGTGTGAATAAATAAATATGTGAAAATCAGAGACTGATCCAATGATTGACATCTGGGTTACTAACCCATTTTCATCCTCATGTTGAAATTATTATCCGGCATATAGCATGAGCAGTTCCTGACTTCCTATAGGAGGGAGGACAGTGTGGAATCATAACAGCAGATTAGTACTGATTCTTGACGACCTCTACCAGAAGCCCTGTTTGTAAACATAGTAAACCACTTAGAATTAAACTTTTAATTCCTCCCTCCCTTTTTAATTAAAGAAGGTTATGAACAAAAAATTGCATTCATTTCCATGATATTGAAAGCAAGCAACAGGGAAAGAAATATTAGCTGGCTTTTTAATCTGAGCAATCCGGTGGGGACTGGTGACAGCTTTCTGAGAAGGGATGACAACCAAGTGGTCTAACAGTCCCAAGAAAACTTAAGTTAGTTTGCAAACTCTCTCACAGACTGTTGCAATTGCTGCTTGAATCTGTACTTTAGTCCCTGAACAATATTGATCCACTTAGAAACACAGAAGCACCTGAGTTAATAAGGGGCTGTGCTACAATGCATCCCCAAAGATTAAGAAGCAGCAGTCATCTCACCAAAGGAAAACATTCTGTAGATGACCTTGCCCATTCTCGTGACTGTGTCACAGTCATAGGAACTAAGACTTGAAATGAGACGCACAGGCAGGATGACCGGGTCCAGTGTGTGGTCCTACAATGTACCTTCTGAAGGTATTTTAAAAGATGCCACAATTCCAAGCACAGCTTGAGTGTCACTGTGTCCACTTTACTGAAATGAAAGCATCCATCTCATCGGCTAGAGGGAAGAACATTGCAACAATGTAGCATACACTAGGATGTCACTTACTAAAATCTGTGTGTTTACAGATAAGTGTTCTGTAAATGCACAAGTTGTCTGTACTAACTAGAATTTTAAATCAACTTCTACTGGTTTTCTGTTTTTCCTTCTATGGTAGCACCAAAGGTCACTCTTTTGTGTTTGTACAGCAAATGCACTCAAATATGGAGAAGAGAAAATCCTCCATTGATGGGGCATCCAAGATTCTGTAGATTCTTCACACACACACACACACACACACACACACACACACACACACACACACACGTTTACAAAGCTCTTGTATTTCTCAAACCCAAGCTCACTGATAACTTTCTTTCCCATATTTGTAACAATTCATGCTACTTTTGTGACTTCAAAGAAGGGAAACCCACTGTTCATTTGCCTGCGTTTATTGGAACATATGCTCAAACCCTGTACTAAAGACAGCTTCAGAAACCATTGAGGTGGAGCAATGAAAGCCTCTTTGCAAACTCTTGAATCTTGCCTTCTCAAGTAGCTATGTGCTAGACTGTTGCAACGTTGGTGGGGAGTCAACAAAGTCTAGACTTTAGCAAGCAAGAGCCCTCTGTGTGACTTCATATAAAGGAAGAATAAGTCTTCATTTACAAACATTATTTAGATGCTCTTCCACACATCCCTTCCTCTGATTAAGAACTAGTATTTATGAGAGGTCATCAAAATAAAGTTCCTTCTTTTTTTTATTATATTACATGCCCCATTTCTAATTAAAGCCTCTGCCTTGTAATGAGCCTTTAATTTATTTGCATTCAATTAATGAGCTTTGGAAACGAACCATATTCATGCACCTTTCCCCACTCTTTCCCTTTTAAAAAATGCTACAAAAAATTGTTGAGGAAATGGGAAGTCTGAAATCGTAAGTGTCAAAATCACTGGGGCTGGATTCTAAAGAATTAGAGAAGTCTGTGTTGTTGTTTCAGGGGCAAGTTGATACCCAAACACCAATCCTGAGCCATTGATAAACTCTGGTAAACTGCCATGGCACACAGTTGACAGAACTTGACTTCCAAATGCTTATAAAAGTAAAACCAAGATTCATGACATTTAACAGGTCCCTCCAGGAAGATGGTACTGTACACCTTACAGGAAAGAAGTGTGGTGTTGTCATTTGGACAGGTGAGAAGATGAGGTTGTCAGGAAAATAAATTTTATGGCCCTTTTCTTATGACAGTTGTGTATAAATAAATACCAACTCCACATTTTCAATTCACTAGAAGGATTACCACATCCAACTTTTCTTATTTTGCTTAAGTTTTGATTTTAAATACTACACAATAATGATTAGAGTTGCTTTCATTTTAATAACGGTACCTGAGGCTATGAAATCATCCTGTCTTCCACTTTCTCTTTATGTCTTGGAATATTGCACATCTTCTGAGACACCCCCAATCCCTCTTTCCTTCCTTCCATCCCTCCATCCTTCCAGCCCTGCATCCTTCCATCTTTCCATCCCTCCATCATCCCTCCATCATTCTCTCCCTTCACCCATGAGAGGTGAAATCATCTCAGCATTTGCTTCCTCATTTTGATTCTTTGATGTGGCATTATCTTTTTTCCTTATAGTATCCTCTAGGGTACTAATCCCTTCTCTCTGCAACAAAAGAATCTGGACTTTTTTCATTAAAGACCAGTTCAGCAAGATACAGCCATCTGTTTGACTTGGTATCTTAAATGTCGCATTGCTTTGATGAGAGAACAGATGCCCAGCCAAAACCTGTACTGATATACTTGGTTGAATATGAATATCTAACTTCAGGGCAAGTTCCTAGGGTAGATATTTGGTCCTGGACCAGTCTTTATTTCTAATTTATGAAAACAAAGGAGAGGGTCTGAGTCATTCTAAGACATTTATTAAGCTGTGTGTTAGTTTGCTCTTTTTGAAGATCAGATCTCCTCTTTGTCTCTCTTCTTTTGTAGCTGTTATTTAATTCTGGCTTGGAAAATGTCTCTACTCCTCCCTTTCCACTCTGTCTCTTCTGAGGACCTGGCTTTCAAGGCGCCCTCTGTTCTTCCCCAAACTAAACTCCTGGGTGTTTGATTTTCCCAGTCCTGTTTCACACTTCCTCCATGCTGGTGCTGGGACCTGGAAGAATGCCCTCCCTTTCAAGCCTTCCCCTCCCCCAGCTTCGAATCCCACCCCCTGCACAAAGCTCTCTTTATGTGTTCTGTGGTATTGGAGAAGGCTTTGGGGAAGTGGGTAATGAAGGTATTCATGTATGTGGTTGAGGGTGAGAAAATAGAATGGATAATTGGATTTTGAACAAACAGGCTCATTACCTAACTCAAGATACCAAAACATGAAATGAGAGTAAATGCTTGATGTGTCCCTTAATTCTGTAATATATTCCCAATTTTAGAAAGATAGGAGTCGGACATTTTGTTTCTTTTATGTCCAGCCTTTTTCAACAAGGGCTTAACAAAGAACTCAGTGCAATAATAGCCATGGTCCTCTGGCAGGAGAGAGGCACAGAATGAGAAGAATTGTGAAGCAGATAAAACTTGAGGCACACATTGGGAAAGCTCTAACCGGTTCCTAGATGGGGACAGAGCCACACCTTGAAAGCTCTCTCTATGCATTCAAGGTCAAAGGCACACTTGCAGAATGGTCCAGCTGGCACTCTGTCCCCTTAGTCCTTGGCTATAGTCAGAAGGTTGTATTTTCTCACAAGTGTTTGGATAAACTTAGTTCTTGTGATTTATCTTGGCATCTATATCATAATGACAAGCCCCAAGGTTAACCACTGACCTTCTGGTCAGTGTTTAAGCTCTGAGTTCTATACAAGATGTGTGCTTCAGGAAATATTGAGTAGACCATTCCATGTCACTTTGCATGGAAAAAATTGTCTAGAAATTCGGGAGCAGCCTGTAGAAATTGCGTGGGACTTAGGCCTTCTACTTTTACCACACTTCTGCATAGTAAGCAAAGGAGCATAAAATCTGGGAGAGAGCAAGTGTGTGGGGACTGAGCAGATGGCTCACTGGGTAAAGCACTTGCCTTGCAAAGACTAGTACCGGTGAAAGATCTCTAAAACACACATCAAAATGTCCGACTTAGTGGCTCATGTGTATAATCAGAGAGCTGGAGATGCAGAAACAAAAGCATCTCTGGGACTCTGTGATATCTAATTGGTGATTCCAGACCATCAGAGACTCTGTCTTAAAGATGTGGGTGGCACTTCTTTTTTTTTTTATTAACTTGAGTATTTCTTATATACATTTCGAGTGTTATTCCCTTTCCCGGTTTCCAGGCAAACATCCCCCTTCCCCCCTCTTTATGGGTGTTCCCCTCCCCACCCTCCCCCCATTGCGCCCTCCCCCCAACAGTCTAGTTCATTGGGGGTTCAGTCTTAGCAGGACCCAGGGCTTCCCCTTCCACTGGTGCTCTTACTAGGATATTCATTGCTACCTATGAGGTCAGAGTCCAGGGTCAGTCCATGTATAGTATTTAGGTAGTGGCTTAGTCCCTGGAAGCTCTGGTTGCTTGGCATTGTTGTACATATGGGGTCTCGAGCCCCTTCAAGCTCTTCCAGTTCTTTCTCTGATTCCTTCAACGGGGGTCCTATTCTCAGTTCAGTGGTTTGCTGCTGGCATTCGCCTCTCTGTATTTGCTATATTCTGGCTGTTTCTCTCAGGAGCGATCTACATCCGGCTCCTATCGGTCTGCACTTCTTGCTTCATCCATCTTCTCTAATTGGGTGGCTGTATATGTATGGGCCACATGTGGGGCAGGCTCTGAATGGGTGTTCCTTCAGTCTCTGTTTTAATCTTTGCCTCTCTATTCCCTTCCAAGGGTATTCTTGTTCCCCTTTTAAAGAAGGAGTGAAGCATTCACATTTTGATCATCCGTCTTGAGTTTCATTTGTTCTAGGCATCTAGGGTAATTCAAGCATTTGGGCTAATAGCCACTTATCAATGAGTGCATACCATGTATGTCTTTCTGTGATTGGGTTAGCTCACTCAGGATGACATTTTCCAGTTCCAACCATTTGCCTACGAATTTCATAAAGTCATTGTTTTTGATAGCTGAGTAATATTCCATTGTGTAGATGTACCATATTTTCTGTATCCATTCCTCTGTTGAAGGGCATCTGGGTTCTTTCCAGCTTCTGGCTATTGTAAATAAGGCTGCGATGAACATAGTGGAGCACGTGTCTTTTTTATATGTTGGAGCATCTTTTGGGTATATGCCCAAGAGAGGTATAGCTGGATCCTCAGGCAGTTCAATGTCCAATTTTCTGAGGAACCGCCAGACTGATTTCCAGAATGGTTGTACCAGTCTGCAATCCCACCAACAATGGAGGAGTGTTCCTCTTTCTCCACATCCTCACCAGCATCTGCTGTCACCTGAGTTTTTATCTTAGTCATTCTCACTGGTGTGAGGTGAAATCTCAGGGTTGTTTTGATTTGCATTTCCCTTATGACTAAAGATGTTGAACATTTCTTTAGGTGTTTCTCAGCCATTCGGCATTCCTCAGCTGTGAATTGTTTGTTTAGCTCTGAACCCCAATTTTTAATAGGGTTATTTGTCTCCCTGCGGTCTAACTTCTTGAGTTCTTTGTATATTTTGGATATAAGGACTCTATCTGTTATAGGATTGGTAAAGATCTTTTCCCAATCTGTTGGTTGCCGTTTTGTCCTAACCACAGTGTCCTTTGCCTTACAGAAGCTTTGCAGTTTTATGAGATCCCATTTGTCGATTCTTGATCTTAGAGCATAAGCCATTGGTGTTTTGTTCAGGAAATTTTTTCCAGTGCCCATGTGTTCCAGATGCTTCCCTAGTTTTTCTTCTATTAGTTTGAGTGTGTCTGGTTTGATGTGGAGGTCCTTGATCCACTTGGACTTAAGCTTTGTACAGGGTGATAAGCATGGATCGATCTGCATTCTTCTACATGTTGACCTCCAGTTGAACCAGCACCATTTGCTGAAAATGCTATCTTTTTTCCATTGGATGGTTTTGGCTCCTTTGTCAAAAATCAAGTGACCATAGGTGTGTGGGTTCATTTCTGGATCTTCAATTCTATTCCATTGGTCTATCTGTCTGTCTCTGTACCAATACCATGCAGTTTTTATCACTATTGCTCTGTAATACTGCTTGAGTTCAGGGATAGTGATTCCCCCTGAAATCCTTTTATTGTTGAGGATAGTTTTAGCTATCCTGGGTTTTTTGTTATTCCAGATGAATTTGCAAATTGTTCTGTCTAACTCTTTGAAGAATTGGATTGGTATTTTGATGGGGATTGCATTGAATCTGTAGATCGCTATTGGTAAAATGGCCATTTTTACTATATTAATCCTGCCAATCCATGAGCATGGGAGATCTTTCCATCTTCTGAGGTCTTCTTCAATTTCTTTCTTCAGTGTCTTGAAGTTCTTATTGTACAGATCTTTTACTTGCTTGGTTAAAGTCACACCGAGGTACTTTATATTATTTGGGTCTCTTATAAAGGGTGTCGTTTCCCTAATTTCTTTCTCGGCTAGTTTCTCTTTTGTGTAGAGGAAGGCTACCGATTTATTTGAGTTAATTTTATACCCAGCCACTTTGCTGAAGTTGTTTATCAGCTTTAGTAGTTCTCTGGTGGAACTTTTGGGATCACTTAAATATACTATCATATCATCTGCAAATAGTGATATTTTGACTTCTTCTTTTCCGATCTGTATCCCCTTGACGTCCTTTTGTTGTCTGATTGCTCTGGCTAGAACTTCAAGAACTATATTGAATAAGTAGGGAGAGAGTGGGCAGCCTTGTCTAGTCCCTGATTTTACTAGGATTGCTTCAAGTTTCTCTCCATTTAGTTTAATGTTAGCAACTGGTTTGCTGTATATGGCTTTTACTATGTTTAGGTATGGGCCTTGAATTCCTATTCTTTCCAGGACTTTTATCATGAAGGGGTGTTCAATTTTGTCAAATGCTTTCTCAGCATCTAATGAAATGATCATGTGGTTTTGTTCTTTCAGTTTGTTTATATGATGGATCACGTTGATGGTTTTCCATATATTAAACCATCCCTGCATGCCTCGGATGAAGCCTACTTGATCATGGTGGATGATTGTTTTGATGTGCTCTTGAATTCGGTTTGCCAGAATTTTATTGAGTATTTTTGCGTCGATATTCATAAGGGAAATTGGTCTGAAGTTCTCTTTCTTTGTTGGGTCTTTGTGTGGTTTAAGTATAAGAGTAATTGTGGCTTCATAGAAGGAATTTGGTAGTGATCCATCTGTTTCAATTTTGTGGAATAGTTTGGATAATATTGGTATGAGGTCTTCTATGAAGGTCTGACAGAATTCTGCACTAAAACCGTCTGGACCTGGGCTCTTTTTGGTTGGGAGACCTTTAATGACTGCTTCTATTTCCTTAGGAGTTATGGGGTTGTTTAACTGGTTTATCTGTTCCTGATTTAACTTCGGTACCTGGTATTTGTCTAGGAAATTGTCCATTTCCTGCAGATTTTCAAGTTTTGTTGAATATAGGCTTTTATAGTAAGATCTGATGATTTTTTGAATTTCCTCTGAATCTGTAGTTATGTCTCCCTTTTCATTTCTGATTTTGTTAATTTGGACACACTCTCTGTGTCCTCTCGTTAGTCTGGCTAAGGGTTTATCTATCTTGTTGATTTTCTCAAAGAACCAACTTTTGGTTTTGTTGATTCTATGGTCCTTTTTGTTTCTACTTGGTTGATTTCAGCTCTGAGTTTGATTATTTCCTGCCTTCTACTCCTCCTGGGTGTATTTGCTTCTTTTTGTTCTAGAGCTTTTAGGTGTGCTGTCAAGCTGCTGACATATGCTCTTTCCTGTTTCTTTCTGCAGGCACTCAGCCCTATGAGTTTTCCTCTTAGCACAGCTTTCATTGTGTCCCATAAGTTTGGGTATGTTGTACCTTCATTTTCATTAAATTCTAAAAAGTTTTTAATTTCTTTCTTTATTTCTTCCTTGACCAGGTTATCATTGAGTAGAGCATTGTTCAATTTCCACGTATATGTGGGCATTCTTGCCTTATTGTTACTGAAGACCAGTTTTAGGCTGTGGTGGTCTGATTGCATGCATGGGATTATTTCTATCTTTCTGTTGAGGCCCGTTTTTTGACCAATTATATGGTCAGTTTTGGAGAAAGTACCATGAGGAGCTGAGAAGAAGGTATATCCTTTTGCTTTAGGATAGAATGTTCTATAAATATCTGTTAAGTTCATTTGGCTCATGACTTCTCTTAGTCTGTCTATGTGTCTGTTTAAATTCTGTTTCTATGATCTGTCCATGGATGAGAGTGGGGTGTTGAAATCTCCTACTATTATTGTGTGAGGTGCAATGTGTGTTTTGAGCTTTAGTAAGGTTTCTTTTACGTATGTAGGTGCCCTTGTATTTGGGGCATAGATATTTAGGATTGAGAGTTAATCTTGGTGGATTTTTCCTTTGATGAATATGAAGTGTCCTTTCTTATCTTTTTTGATGACTTTTAGTTGAAAATTGATTTTATTTGTTAGTAGAATGGCTACTCCAGCTTGCTTCTTCTGACCATTTGCTTGGAAAGTTGTTATCCAGCCTTTCACTCTGAGGTAGTGTTTGTCCTTGTCTCTGAGGTGTGTTTCCTGTAGGCAGCAGAATGCAGGGTCCTCGTTGCGTATCCAGTTTGTTAATCTCTGTCTTTTTATTGGGGAATTGAGGCCATTGATGTTGAGAGATATTAAGGAATAGTGATTATTGCTTCCTGTTATATTCATATTTGGATGTGAGGTTATATTTGTGTGCTTTTCTTCTCATTGTTTTGTTGCCAAGATGATTAGTTTCTTGCTTCTTCTAGGGTATAGCTTGCCTCCTTATGTTGGGCTTTACCATTTATTATCCTTTGTCGTGCTGGATTTGTAGAAAGATATTGTGTAAATTTGGTTTTGTCATGGAATATCTTGGTTTCTCCATCTATGTTAATTGAGAGTTTTGCAGGATATAGTAACCTGGGCTGGCATTTGTGTTCTCTTAGGGTCAGTATGACATCTGTCCAGGATCTTCTGGCCTTCATAGTTTCTGGAGAAAAGTCTGGTGTGATTCTGATAGGTCTGCCTTTATATGTTACTTGACCTTTTTCCCTTACGGCTTTTAATATTCTTTCTTTATTTTGTGCGTTTGGTGTTTTGACTATTATGTGATGGGAGGTGTTTCTTTTCTGGTCCAATCTATTTGGAGTTCTGTAGGCTTCTTGTATGCCTATGGGTATCTCTTTTTTTAGGTTAGGGAAGTTTTCTTCTATGATTTTGTTGAAGATATTTACTGGTCCTTTGAGCTGGGAGTCTTCACTCTCTTCTATACCTATTATCCTTAGGTTTGATCTTCTCATTGAGTCCTGGATTTCCTGTATGTTTTGGA
Organism: Rattus norvegicus; assembly: GCF_021556685.1. Lineage (NCBI taxonomy): Eukaryota > Metazoa > Chordata > Mammalia > Rodentia > Muridae > Rattus > Rattus norvegicus. The sequence continues at coordinate 136,325,398 of NC_141534.1, forward strand.
CCAGTAGCTTTTTCCGCTTTACATTATCTTTGACAGTTGAGTCAATGATTCCTATGGATTCTTCTGCTCCTGAGATTCTCTCTTCCATCTCTTGTATTCTGTTGGTGAAGCTCGTATCTACAGCTCCTTGTCTCTTCTTTTGGTTTTCTATATCCAGGGTTGTTTCCATGTGTTCTTTCTTGATTGCTTCTATTTCCATTTTTAATTCCTTCAGCTGTTTGATTGTGTTTTCCTGGAATTCTTTCAGGGATTTTTGTGACTCCTCTCTATGGGCTTCTACTTGTTTATTTATGATTTCCTGGAATTCTTTCAGGGATTTTTGCGATTCCTCTCTCTAGGCTTCTACTTGTTCTCTAAGGGAGTTCTTCACGTCTTTCTTGAAGTCCTCCAGCATCATGATCAAATATGATTTTGAAACTAGATCTTGCTTTTCTGGTGTGTTTGGATATTCCATGTTTGTTTTGATGGGAGAATTGGGCTCCGATGGTGCCATGTAGTCTTGGTTTCTGTTGCTTGGGTTCCTGCGCTTGCTTCTTGCCATCAGATTATCTCTAGTGTTGCTTTGTTCTGCTATTTCTGACAGTGGCTAGACTGTCCTATAATCCTGTGTGTCAGGAGTGCTGTAGACCTATTTTCCTGTTTTCTTTCAGCCTGTTATGTGGACAGAGTGTTCTGCTTTTGGGCATGTAGTTTTTCCTCTCTACAGGTCTTCAGCTGTTCCTGAGGGCCTGTGTCTTGAGTTCACCAGGCAGGTCACTTGCAGCAGAAAAGTTGGTCTTACCTGTGGTCCCAAGGCTCAAGTTTGCTCTCGGGGTGCTGCCCACGAGCCCTCTGCAGCGGCAGCAACCAGGAAGATCCGTGGGTGGCACCTCTAAGGATGATTTCTCAAGTTGTCTTCCAACCTCCGCATGCACATGTGCACATGCATCCTCATAAATAAAACACACAAACATACACATGCATGTACGCATTGAAAGTGGGAATATCTGCCCATCACACTTGCTTTCAAGACCTATTTTACTAGGTACAGTGTGGAACAGTTGTCAAGTGTGAGAACTTGTTGAAAAGTTAATATATAAGATGTCAATTTCCTGGAAATGGCAGAAGTCACAATGCAAAAAATGTTGCCCAGTTAAGAAAGAGAGAGAAACAGAGAGGGGGGGGGGGGACAGAGACAGAGACAGACAGAGAGACAGAGAGACAGAGAGACAGAGAGACAGAGAGACAGAGAGAAAAGATTTTCAGAGGTTGATGTTCTCTGTAGTCTAAAGAATTGCAAGAAAAAATGAGAGGAGGACTGGTTCTAAAGAAATTGTCAACTACTAAAAAGGATAGATACTCAATGAGGGAAGGGAAGAGGGACCAGGTTTTAAAATCCAGATCTTCTTCTAAGGCATGTTAGAATGAGGGAGAGCTCACAGAATCAGGAGGGTAGCCTGAGATTTGAATTTGAAGGCCTGCTTGCAGCTTCAGGTGATGACTGGTCAGGGACACCTGGGTAATGAAGGCCAAAGGCCACTTGGGACATCTGTCCTGTTGAAATGAGTGTTGCTAACTCTCAGACTGGTTTTCTCTTCACACTTCCTTCCATCCTCTACTGGAGGCTCCCAAGAATCTTAACTCTGCACCTCAGACCACATACACCCTTCATCAACTCACTTGACCCAGAGAAGAAAGACAGAAAGAGACTTAGATGTGCCTATGAGCCCTTAGGCCTTCAACACACCATCATAGAGACTGACTATAGTTTTTGCTTACAGAAGACCATCACTCTGCTGAAGATACAAATAAATGAGTCCAGATACGTTAAGAAGCACAATGAAAGTCACACAGCAAGAAGAAGAAAGACCACCACATCATTTAAGCTTTGTGCCAGAGCCCTGATCACTTCTGTTATGAGTTGTAGCCCATGGGACCAGAGATAGAGACCATGTCTACCCATTACTTCATTTTGTCTATGGAAAGTTGGTTCCAGTTTCCAAGGAGCTAGACATAGGACATACATTGAAACAGGCTGCACTGATGATGCATAAGACCAACAAGAAGACATCCATAACATAGAGGTGGGCCACAGGAGAAAACCCAAGGAAGCCTGATGAGAATTTAGCAGAATCCCAAATAATACTAACTTTCTCATTCTGAAACTAGACAAGGATATTCTAATCTTGTTGCAACTCAAGGAAAAGTAGTGTATAAGAATAGCCCAAACAGTTAAAGATGAAAACACAAAAACAGTAGTTTACACACACACACACACACACACACACACACACACACACACACACACACACACAGAGAGAGAGAGAGAGAGAGAGAGAGAGAGAGAGAGAGAGAGATACCATTGACTATGACACAATGGAAAAATGAATTTATATATAGAAAATGTTGTTGATAAATTAACAATTAAGAAAGCCAAATTACTATGCTAAGTATTCAAAATAAATTAGAACTATACTTAAAACTAGAGAAACTTAGCCTCATTTAACCAAAATTAATATTTAAATGTAATTAAAAATAATTAATAATGGTCAAATTAATGAAATGATTATATTAATTTGTGCATAATTAAATATATAATTATCTATAAAATAATAGACTGATATAATATAATTAAGTACAATATAGTCATAATTAATTATAAGAATAAATTATCAAATTCAAAGCCCAATGACAAACTGAGAGAAAAAATGCTTCTGAGTGCAAGCCAATCATTCAGATAAAGAACAACCCCTCCAGAGCAAGAGGTTGAGGAAAATTTATAATAGAAACTTAATCCAGTTTAGTTTTAAAAAAATCAAAAACTGAAGAAATATTTTGGAAGGCTCCTACTTCCTGATTTTATAACATACTGTAAAGCTACGATAGTCAAAACAGTGTGGTAGTGGCATGAAGAAAGAAAAATACCTCACTGTAGTAGAATCAAAGATTCAAGGCAGGGGAAAAAAACCATACTACTACAGTCAGGTAATTTTAACAAAGGTTATAACACAGCCAGCAGAGTTGACAAAGGATACTTTCTTTTTCACCAGAGTAGATTCTGGATCAATTAAATATCCACCTGCTCCTACCTTATGTCACAAGAATAAAGAAATTCAAAATTTATCAAAGGCCTAAAAGTCAGAATTTGAGCTAAAAGCATGTCTTTGTAGCTGAGGACCAGTGACAGTCACATGTGACATAAAGTAATAAAAGAACATTTGGATAAAGAGAGATCACGGAAATTGAGAGATTTATACTTCAGTGCACAGCATCTACAGACCAAGAAGATGAGCTGTGGAGAGAGGAAATACATGCAGACCCTTTATGTGTGATAAGGAGGTATTGTCTCCTTATTAGGAAACAGACTCAGCAAGAGATAGACAACCCTATTAAAACAGACATTTTGCCAGTGAAGACACAAATAACTCATACACAAAAGAGAAGGCTCCTGGCATCACTACACCTGTGAAATGCAAGTCACAACAGAGATGGCGCACTACTCCATATCCGCGGGCAAGGCTGTCACCAAGCTGAAGAGGACACCGGATGTTGGTGCAGAAGTAGTAATTCAAAATCTTCATGCACTGTGGGAAGAATTCAAAATGACCCTCGGAGGACAATTGGAAAACACCCCATGTGGTTAAACATAGTCATCATGTGACCCAACAAATACACTGCTAAGCAGATACCCAATGGATTTGAAGACTTGGCAAAAGCTTCCTCACGCATGCTCACAGCACCGGTACTTGGAACCGAGGAAAGGGATTCACAACCGCAAACTCCATCAACCAGTGAAAGACAACGTGCATATCCACACGAGGAATACTCTTCTGCCTTAGACAGGAAAACTTCGGATACATACCACAACAATGAAGTTAGTACATCAAGTAAAATAAATGACACAGATTGCCTCGCACTATGTGATTCAACTTATATAAAATACCCATAGAGAGATGGATTGGCTATGGTAATCCTGGGAGCTGTGGAACATACAGGGCCTATTTCGGAGATGGTTAGAATACAGTTTTCTTTTCTTCAGTGTATTAAACTAACACAGCAGATAATCTCGACTACCTTGGTGAGTAAGTCAAGGCAATTAAACAAATCACAGTGGTATATCATCCACCAATCATTGAATCCGAGGATCCTAACACCTGGCAAAGAATGAGAAGGAAAAAGAAATCCTCCTGGCAGGAATAGGACTTGAACTGGTATGATTTCTTTAGGAAGTGGCATAGTAATGTTACCAGTAACTGCAACACTGACCAGTCCCTCTAGGCTTGTACCCTCAGGCAAACTCTCCCAGGCGCCCAGCTATTACCATCAAAGACAAAGCATTTGGAACTGTGTATGCTGTGCACACAGGGGCGAGCACTCTACCATTCACTTACATCTTGTTGCCCTTGCTCCAGACAAAGGAAAAAAAATCTACAAACAAACTTCGACCTGTCTGTGCTGAGGAATATTATGAAGCATGTTCTAAGAAATTAAGCAGATACAATACGTAAACTACTTCAGGTCAGACCAAGGTGGGAAAATTGCAGAAGGCCTACTTTGATCCCATCTGGGGTTTATTATACACGAAGTTATTTCTCAGACATACACATGTGTGCTAGCATACGTACAATAAACACCCACAAAGGCCCATGCCACAGTGTACACTGATTACCTTTGAGAAAGGGGTGTAGAGGAGCGCTACAAATGTACAGCTCTTGTTTGTTTGTTTTTATTGAGGGTTCTCCTGTGCTATTAAGAAGAAAATCTGAAAGGAGGGAGGGTGGAGAGTCGGGAGAGACTGCGGGAAGAACAAAGAGAAAATACAAATACACAAGAAGCCCTGCACGGTCATCCACAGAGCAAACCTGTTGGCTTAAGGCTGCGGGATTGCTCACCCAGCAGCGAGGCCACATTATCTATGCGCCCGGCTCGCAGCCCTTCCCTGTCCTGCTACTTTGATTTAAGAGCATTAGGAAACTGTGTAATTTTTTTTTTTGGTTCTCTTTTTATTTCCATGGTAATTTGTGTCTGTGGGTAAGCATTTTATTTTATCAGAGGCATGGGGCTAGAGTTATTTTCCGAGGCGCTTGAGTTTTCCTTTGATGCCACGGAAATGAAAGGCGGCGCTGCAGACGGTACCCACGCTGTTTGTTAGAGAGTCAGAGGTTAGAATTACATTTGCTGCCATTTATTGTGACTATTCCGTGCCAGTCGTTAGGGTAGCACTTCTCATGGGCACTGCGGTATTATTAATATTGCAGACATCAAAACATTTGTGAATGGGATATAATTGACTTGTCAGTCATATTAACAATGTCCCCCATGGAATACCCTCCAACAATGGCCAAGCAGAATATGGTTAGGTTATTTACAAGTGACTCTTTTAGTCTTCAACCTTTGAAAAATACCAAAGTTTCATTTTAGCATTAACACAATATTGAGATATAATTTTTGTGACTGATGTATATATGTAAATTGGTGGCAAAGCTTACTCTCAAGGCTACAAGTGAATAATTTTCAAAGAAAGGATTGTTTTAATATGTGAGAAGCCAGCCATCTTGTGAAAATAATGGTTCAGCATTCTAGATCTTTTCTAAAGAACGGGAGGTCCTCTAATCTATGATTATGATAAAAACTCGTCAATATTTAAATGGTGTTTGAACAGATAAACAAGAATAATTACAAACAATGCCAAAGCTTAAAAAGGGTATGAAGGAGAAATACATTTTAAAATTCCATGTTAAATACATAGGAAGGGGGAAATAAAACTGAAACCATCTAAAGTGGACTTTTGAATGTTATTTTAAAATCTCTGCTTTCAACCCATGGGTTACGGTTAGTTTTAGCTTACCACAAATCGAGGTAAGAGCAATGGTCTCACTAAAAATAAAATATCAGTCCTTTACTGATTGCCATGCAAAATTGATGGGGGACCACGCAGTTGGTATTCGAAAGCCAGTTTCTAAGAGGTACATAATGTTTGTTTTACAAGCAAGTTGGTTAATTTAAATTGGAATTGCATTAATATTTGAGGCAAGCAAAAAAAAAAACTATTCAGTACAGTCAAGTGCTTTTTAAACTAATTCACCTGAGGATTTTTACAGTGAGACCCGCTGGTTTGTTATTTAAATTTTTACAGAAATATCTAATGAGGAATTAATAACAAGCCATTGTATTTACATAAGAGCATTTTTTTTACTTCTTTTTACTTCTTTTTTTTACTGCTTTTTTTTTTTACTTCATCTGTATTACGCACCCAGCTCAGAACAGATTTTCAGATCCCCTGCCTCAACTCCCTCTCTGTGCACGCAGAACTATTGTCTAATGGAAACAGCTCACTGACATCAGGCCGGTCCTTCTCTACGGCATTTGGAGCTCTCTTATTATGACCTCCTCTCTCTCATACAGAAGTCGGTGAATTCTCCCCTCACCTCAATATCTGAATGAAAGTAAAAACGATTTAACTGCTAAGAGACCCCTTCAATCACTCGACAACCATGTCCCGAGCACCTAGGATGTGGCAGTTGTTCCGGTATGTTCTGAGTTCTGGAGGTTAACAAAACCGGGGGAGGAAGCTGCTATCATGTAACCTTGTCAAGGCTTCAGCACAACCCCAGTAAACCATGGAATAAGGAACTGAGAGACCCCGGAAGAGACGCGCTCCAGGTTGGACTCAAGTTCTGCTGGTCCTCTTCTCTCTGCAGTCGGGCGGCCCTCACTTCTTATGATGGGTGACGGGCCTAGACAGAAGGAATAGGAATTCATTCTGATACCTGCCAGACCAGCTCTGCAAATCCAGTCTCCAGAGGTGTGGGTTTGGGTTTGGCTTGACCAAGGTACCAGACGACAAATTCTCAAATTTTAAACTCAGAATATAATAGCCAGGATTCCCAAGACCCACATGTGAGAAGGAGAGAACCAGCTCCCAACATTATCCTCTGACCTCTAAATTCAGCACGGAATATGGCAACGCATACACGTACATTAAATAAATAAATGTAAAAAGTATTTAAATCCTTACCTGAGACCAAGAAGCATCAGAGCAAACTTCCTCTGTCTTTGTTCTCTAGAACACCTGAAAGTCCCAACTTGATTCATAGCTGCAGTGTATCACATTCACTCTGGGTCACCAAAACACACACATATTCCAACAAACAATTTCTCTGCTTTAACTGAGATTAGTTCAAAGTTAAATGACAAGAATTAGTAGTAAAATATCACTGAGAGAGGGAATAGCAACCAAGAAGATCAAATTACTAAAGTTTATGATTAGTCAGATAGGATCCCGGCAGATTTCAATACATAATATATGAATAATATATCAAATGTTACATGCAGTATATATTATGTATTGTGGTATCTATGTATTATAGTATATTTATATATTTGTATTTACTATATATGTATTGTATCTATATTACCTTATATACATATGATATATCAATAAATTATTTAGACACATGTATATACACATTCAGATACTAAAGATATATATGTTTATGTGTTATATAGATATGGGGCTGGAGGAGCCAAGAGTTCTACATCTTGATCCAAAAGCCAGTCAAGAGGAGACCGTCTTCAGCAGGCAGCCAGAAAGAAATATCATCCACACTGGGCAGACCTTGAGCACTAGGAGAGCTCAAAGCCCACCTGCACAGTGACTTCCTACAAGACGAAAGCTATTCCAACAAGGCCACACTCCCTAACAATGACACTATCCACGGGCCAAGCATATTCAAATCACCACAGAATATGAAATAATTTTTAATCCTTTTTATAATATTACATGACTATAGCATGCCATTTTGTTCCCTTATAAGTGTTGGAGTAGTAGAAGAGCCTTGCAGTCCTAAGATAGGGAGATGCTGAACTGAGGGAGAAACAGACATGTTTGAGTGAGACACTGGTAATTAGAGAAACTCAAAAGTAATCACATCTTTCCCACTATCATCTGGCAATAAGACTCTTTAAAACCTTGTAAAGGAGTGTGATGATTCAGATGAAAATGTCCCCAATAGGCTCAGATGCTTGAATACTCACCCCCCAGTGTGTGGAACTGTTTAAGAAGGGTTAAAAGGTGTGACCATGTTGAAGAAGGTGTGTCACGGGTAAGCTTTGAGGTTTCCAAAGACAAATGCCATTCTTGCTATGCCTCCTGTTTCTCTACTTGCAGATCCTGATATCTTTGACGTCATACGTCCAATTAACGGCTTTCTGTTAGGCTTGATGCCCCAGCGTAGGGGAATGCCAGAGTAAGGAGGACGGAGGAAGTAGGTGGTGGGGGAGCACCCTCATAGAAGCAGGGGAGAGGGGCAGGGGGTTGCTGGAGGGGAAACAAGGAAAAGGGACTTTGAAATGTAAATAAATGAAATATCCAAAAAAAGAAAAAAAGAAAAGGCTTTCTGATATAAGGTACCTTAGTCATGGTGTTTTATTACAACAATAAAAAGCAACTGAGAGAGAGTTTTCAAGCCCTTCCAGAGGGTTGGGGATTTAGCTCAGTGGTAGAGCGCTTGCCTAGGAAGCGCAAGGCCCTGGGTTCGGTCCCCAGCTCCGAAAAAAAAGAACCAAAAAAAAAAAAAAAAAAAAAGAACCAAAAAGATGTCGTTTGTGGTTCCATTGGTCTGCCTTTCTGTTTCTTCTTCATAGGGAATCCTTTGGTAGCTCATAGAATAGAAGGCGTGTGGGTCTTAGAACATCAGTTTATGGGTGGCATCTGCAAACTGATCCAGACCTTCATTTTGTCTATATCAAAACACATTTTGGCGAAATTTGCATTTGTCCAAGAACTTTTCTGTGTCCTACTCACTGGCAGCATAGGAAATTTTAGATAACTAAATCACTTCTTTTAGTTGGGTTGGCCTTGCCCTGCATACTCTCAAAACTGTTGTACAGAAAGCAATCTCTATACTGAGAAGTAAGAGAGAGGAAATAATCCTGTTACGAAGATTGCAAGTTCTAAATTGAGTGCCCTGAGGCTTTTCCCAAGTTAGCATAATTGTCCAATGACTGAATGTACAGAAAATTTCTAGATCTAAAGTCTGTCTTCACTCCCATTTTGTGGTTGTCTTTCAGAAACATCCCACAGCCACGGCCATTCTGATCTCTTTCTGAAAGCATGACATGTAGGGAGCACCTAGGCTGCCGACCTGGCCGCAGTGCAGTGAACCTGGGCACCAGTGTTCCTGAGTTTGCAGAACTTCTAAACAAGTACCTGTGTGTATTGGTTTATTATTTCATTTGTGGAAGATGGTATAGTGAGGAAAGCACTCTCTCTCTCTCTCTCTCTCTCTCTCTCTCTCTCTCTCTCCCTCTCTTCTTCTTCTTCTTCTTCTTCTTCTTCTTCTTCTTCTTCTTCTTCTCCTCCTCCTCCTCCTCCTCCTCCTCCTCCTCCTCTTCCTCCTCCTCCTCCTCTTCCTCCTCCGCCTCTTCCGCCTCCTCCTTCTTCTTCTCCCTTCCTTCTTCCTTCACTCAAAAGGAACCTTTCATGTTAAGTCAAATTGCATCTGTATTTTAAAAAAAACACTGTCCGGCTGCTGTCGAGACCTCCTGTCAGGCGACAGGGACACTAAGTGGTATATTAGCCATGAAAACATAAAGGGCTTCCAGGTGGCCCCCTGCTGCAAGTCTCTGGAGGAAGTAAGACCATCCTTGTCACAATTTGTTCTTCTTGTTGAAAGCGCTGAGACAGTAGCTCTCAAGCTGTCTAATGCTGTGACCCTTTAGTACAGTTCCTCATGTTTTGATGATCCACCAACCATAAAATTATTTGGTTGTTACTTCATAACTGTAATTTTTCACTGTTGTGAATTATAATATAAATATCTGATATGGCAGATAACCAATATGTGACTCCAAAGGAGTCATAACCTACAGGTTGAGAAAACGGCTACTTTCAGAAGAGGTTGGTACCCACTGTATTGTGTCACACTACTCCTAGAGAAGTTTGTCTCCCAAGTCAGAACAGAATGTTTCTCTTAGAAGATCAGGGTTTGGAAGCACTTTGCTACAGTTGACTACAAATGTAGCCACTCTAGGATGAGTGAATAAAGGAGTAAGCAAGCAAAACAAAACTTAACTGACAAGTGTGTTTGCTACGGTGGTCTCGTTACAAACAGGTAGAGGATGCTGCCTATTGCATATGGATTGGGGGAAGGCAGCTGGTATATGGAGTCTTAACTAAATTCGCCAGCCGAGATAGCAAAGGCTTTTGAAGGCTATAACTATCTTGTACATGCAGATTCTGAGCTTTTCTATGGCCCTGCCTCAGCTCAGACAACACCTCCATTGAAGGCTATAACTATCTTGTACATGCAGATTCTGAGCTTTTCTATGGCCCTGCCTCAGCTCAGACAACACCTCCATGGCGCTAACAGCACATACTATTAAACAGGCTAGAAGCCTCACTCTAGAGTTTTCTCGAGCTGCCCAGAACCGACTCGCCAATTTCATTTAGACTATGACCCTGAATACCATCAAATAGAATATCCTCACAAAATCAGCACATCTGGGCCTAGAGGGGCTATAACTGTTATTACCAGCCATGAGACTCCTGGTAATAACTTTTTGGGGATTTCAAAACCCTATCATTCAACATTTCTCAGCCTTGCTATCCTCAAACTCATCACAGAAGGGGCAGCTCTCTGCTCACCGCTTGGCAACAAGAGCCTCCTGGATGCCTAGCCTCTGATTCTGACTCCAAACCAATACACTGAAATCTGTCCACAGTGCCTTCAGGAGCCAATCTCAATCTCACTTGCTGATGCATGTTTGGGGTGGCTGGATATTGGCACAGTATCTGGCACAAATGAGATGAATTTGCTCTTTAGTATATATGAAAATACGCCTGGGACTTACTGTACTGTTTCCAATGCTGTATCATTTCAAGAGAGTTCCAGTCTTACAGTCAGTAAATTTAGACATTTCCCCTTCTCTGGGAAGAAATGGTTGGTGGGAGGGCAATAAGGGAAGGAGAAAAGGAGGGGAAGCTGTGATCGGGCTATAAACTAAATAAATGAATGAAAAAATAAAGGGTATGTCTGGTTTTCAAGGTTTCCATGAGGATTCAGTAACACATTCAATCAGTGTAAAATTCCCTGCACATAGAAAATCCTCCAAAATACTACAGAATCTTCTTTCCTCAGTAAGACTCTTCCTCCACATATGCCTGCCACCCAATCTTTGTTTTGGTCATCATTTGAACTACTGTTGACATTTCTATTGGAAGAGCTGATTGGGGACCACTGTGCAAGTGTACTGATACATTACCTCTCTCAGTGCCTCCCATAACCCTCTGAGACCACATGGACCAGAATCCCCATTGACAGAGGTAGACATGGGGCCATGAAATGAGCATAGTGGTTGTGAAGTGGACCATAGACCTGTTCTTCTGATGACTAGTTTCTAGACTTTAAAAGCACCAAGATATCTCTTCTGGGGAGGATTTTAGAAGTCTATCTGTCATTTTTCAACTGGTCTTCTTTGGGAAAGGGGAGGTTGTGTTGTGTTTACTATTTCCAGTGTTAAATATGAAATAAACGTGGGGAAGGATGACATCACAAAGCACCAATCAGACACATAGTAGGTGTTTAATGGAAATAGGTTTAGTGCAGGGCTGACATGTGATCAACACATAGTGTTCCCATCATGCCAGCTGTCCATAGCTACTCTCTTTATTAGTGATCGGTGTCCAAATATTAAATATGGGTGAAATAGGATATGTGGATGTTTATGCATAAAATTTAGTGTAAACTCAAACGTGTGTGTGTGTGTGTGTTGGGGGTGTGTGTGTGTGTGTGTGTGTGTGTGTGTGTGTGTCTATAGTGTATGTTCATTGTGTATAAACACCAGTGTGGAGTTACAAAGACATGGAGAGGTCAGAGGATCCTGGCTAACCTGTTCTGTTTCTCTTGCATTATCCCCTCAAATCTCTCTGATAGTGTGTTCCTCTTGTTTCTGACTCCCAATAATCCAGGGTTAGCCAGCATGGCCAAAGCAGCAGGTGTCCAAACTCAGGTCCTAATTTTTCTGCAGCATGTGCCCTTATCCTCTGAGTCATCTCTGTAACCATGAACTTGAACTTTTTTAAATTTTGATTTAGGGAAATAAAGGGGATTGAAAGTCATGAACCTTGATATATGAAGTATGGGTTTAGGAAAGCTGTGTTTGGGTCCTGTCGGTATTCCTGAGTTGTTTTGTTTGTTTGTTTTGTTTTGTTTTGTTTTGTTTTGTTTTGTTTGCTGCTATTGTTTTTAAATCATCTATGAAAAGGAAAGCCACATTACCTATTCCAACCAATCAAACCACTTGTTTCAATGGCTGATCCACAGCTCATGCTTTTCCAGAATAAAGTTAATTACAAATGAAAATATTATTTACAGAGCCAGGAAGCTGGCTGTGCAGGTAAGGGCACTTGCAGCCAAGTCTTGGGACCCGAATCCCATTCCCAGTACCCATGTGGTAAAAGGAGAGAACAAACTCTGCTAAGCTGTCCCTCTGACCACCACTTACACCACTGGTACAACTGGTAATGCTCTACACAGAGAGGGGGGAGAGGAGGGGGAGGGAGGAAGGGAGGGAGGGAGGGGGAGAGAAAGAGAGAGAGAGAGAGAAAGAGAGAGAGAGAGAGAGAGAGAGAGAGAGAGAGAGAGAGATTCTAAATAAAGTACTTCAGAATTTAAAATATCCCGCTTGCAGAAGCATTTTTGGGAAGCTGAGTCAGAAGATGGAGATAAATGCACGCAGAGGAAATAAATGTCTTACACCTAGGCAGGCTCCACCTTCTGTTTCTTCTCCTTCACTACGGGGTTGCTCAGTCCATACAGGAGTAGTCCTCACCCAAAATATCTTTAAGAAGATACAAGATGTATGAGGACAGGAAGTCATTCTCCACAGCCCCGCGTTAAGACTTTTCTGGTTTACAGGTCAGTAGAAAAATGACATCTCAGGATTACTTAGGCGGGGAAAGTAACATGTGGCATTCGGGCACCTCATTGAGATTCTTACAGAGGAAACAAAAAGAGTGCTTCTAGATTTTATCTTTCTAAAGCTTTTTTGTCTCACAATAAATATTTCTATGTAAAAGAGCGCTTTTCTGAACCTTGAGGATGCCTTCTAGTATAGATAATGACAACTACTTAAACTGCATTTTAAAAGCGCTGAGTAGTTGATCTAGTACTTAATGATGTTCCCCGTCTCCTCAGCCTCTGATTGACACAAAAAATAATAAATTAGAACAGAAAATGATTTTATGAGATCTCTGGACTGACAGTCTGTCTGAGTGTAATATCTTCCATTACATTTGACAATGGATTCTATACGGTTCAGATCTGAGCAAGGGAGATAGGATTGTTCTCTGACTCATGATTTTTATCTTGATTCATCTATCTCTCAACCATATAAAATTAATTTGCCCACTTACAAATTCAGGCAGTGAAAAGTGGGTACCAAAAAAGAAAAAAATCATTCTCTGTGGTAGTGTAAGCATTCTTGTGGCCAGCCTTTCACACAGATGGGAGTGAAATAATAAATTAATAATCATCGCTCCCAGATTATCTGTGACATAGCTTCTAAGACACCTATTTCCTTCATCTCATCTTGTGAATTTATAAATTCAAAATCAATACTGATTCCGGCTGAAGTACCAAGCTACATTGGAGAAATCATTTTTAAAGAGCTCCTCTCGGCACTGGTCAGCTGAGAGAGTTTCCTTGGGGTGTGTATATGCACAGTATAATGAAGACATAGGCTTCTTTTTTTAGCAGCGAGTGAGCATACCAAAATTAATTTTTATAATTACCTGCAAGGCAACGAATATAGTTAACATTATATTGAAATTGTTCCTTGTTTCTGTTTTGGTTTTGCTTGGGTAATTCACAATAGACTTTTGTTTTCTTGCTTGTGTTGAGGGAAACAGAAAGAAAGCAAAGTAAAGAAAAGGACGTCTAAAATACACCTACTTACTTCTTTAAAGAAATGAACTCATGTCACTGGGGATAATTTTTAATTTTGACTCGCTCAGGGAGCCCTCCTGGTACTTGGGTTTTTCTCCATGGAAGACCTTAACCACAGTGGCCATTGGCAGCTGATGATTTTCATATAAATAATTTATAAAGGCACTATACACTTATACTTTTACAATGAGAGAGAGAGAGAGAGAGAGAGAGAGAGAGAGAGAGAGAGAGAGAGAGAGAGAGAGAACAGAATTGCATCTTAAACTCTATTTACAAATTTACCTTGGCAGCCCCTCTCACCGCCAATAGGAAGCCACGTTGCATATTTAATTTGCTCTTTTGTTACAATGGGGCTTAGGTTAGTTAATTTCAATTTTCGATTTCAAAAGCTATCAAATATGGCTCAGATGAGAAATCAATTTTTCTCAGCTGCCTCTGTTTTTGTGACGGGCGGCGTCCCATTGGCTGAAGGTGAGCCACATGACATGGCAAGAAATTAGTTCACCAGAGCCGTGTTGCTACCACCTCAATTACTGCCTGCCTCTTGTAATTTAGCCTTATAACACCTAATTTCAAGACAGAACTCATATTTAATTCATGAAAGCTTCCACAAGAGTAATTGTGAAATAAATTGCCGTAGAAGATACCCATTTGTGACTCGTTTTAATTTTGCGTGCTACTAGCACGCTGTTTACTCTACTTGTTTAACGCTTTAGTACAAACATTTTTTTTTGAATGTTGAACTTTATGTACTGATAGCCACATACTTTGGCCCGTTTTCCCACACTGCATCACCTCCTCCGCTGGGATTTCCTTTCACGGAACTTCCACCCAGTGGTGAATCCAAAGGCTGTTTTAAAAAAAAAATTCAAGAACTTATAATCTCGTAATTATTGAATGTGTTGTTATGATCTGCACAGAACTTTAAAAGTAGCAACCGAAATCGCAAATGACAGCAGCTAAATGGTAGTTAGATGACAAGGATCATTCAGGGGGCCAAGAAATAAATCTAGTTTAATTTAAATAATATTTTAAACAAAGGCATTCATTACACATATTGACATTTCATTTCAACATTGGTATATATTTTAAAATTCGTGAACCAAAACATATATATTTCCTGTGTGTACACACACCATTTTGTCCTTTTCCTCCCTGTTGCTATGCCAACAAGGTGGGTGAGGCCTTCTCAACTGCCAAACTCAGCTGTCATCCCTTCACCCTAAAAGCCTTATAATTGCTTTTATTTGCATACGACAATTAGGCAGGATGGCTCACAGCGAGAAAAACCAACCTTTCTCTCCCCAAGTGCACACAGCGCCAGCCTGTAATTTATAAAAGATACGCGCCATGTGGCGGAGCACTAAAATAGAGTGATGAGCCCTTTCATCTGATTGTAAGCCATTAACAAAAGAAAACATCCCTTTCAGGTTATAAAAAATGCCTATCTGGTGTGAACCTGCAAAATCACAAAGTGCCCCCTCCCGGCTCCCCCCACACAGACCCTTCACATTCATTATCACATCGAACTCAAAAGGGGCCATGGTAAAAGAGTTACATTTGGGTGTTTATGAGGAATGGGTGCAAATAAAATCCACACTGGGCTAAAATTGCATCCAGAGCAGTGGATGCTTGGGGGTAGATTTCTTTTCTCTTTTCTTTTCTTTTCTTTTCTTTTCTTTTCTTTTCTTTTCTATTTTTTTCTTCCTTGCTTTCTTTATTTTCTTTTCTTTTCTTTTTTTTCTTTCTCTTTTTTCTTTTTTTCTCAGTCCCGCTTCGCAGCACCCTGCATGCTGAAAATGTCATATTAATATAGTCATTATTACCCTTTTTCTTCAGGGAAACCATGGCAGGATTTTCCAATCAGCGCTCAGGTCTGTGAAAGCTCAGGTCAGAGGGAATGTGGATGGCTTAAATCACCCTCCGTTTCAGTTTTCAAAAGGTCTTCAAAAATTAGTGTCTAGTGTAAAAGGTCAAAACATGGCTGGGAATCATTTTGGTGATTTATTGTCCTTGCTTGGTTTTTCTTTCTTTTTTTTTTCCTTGTGACTTTAAGCCCAACCATTAAGATGTTTTAATTTTGTTCTTCTATACTATATCAACTCTTAAAATTCTAAGCAGATCTATTAAGGAATATTTGAAGTAGCCAATAAGTTGTAGGGTTTGTTTTGGGGGGGGCCTCACTTAAGAGAATATAGGATATGGGAGGCCTTTACAGAGACGGCATCAGACTTGGACCTCACTTGCTCTAAATTGTCCCATCTTTAAAACTAACTGTCCTGAACATTAAAACTGGGACCTTGTTCTACTTCTGAGAATTTGTTTTTAAAGTGGTCAAACACGGTATTTTATTCGCCACTTACTGGATAAATATTGATCACGCATGCAATTTGGTCCCAGGATCTGAAAGTAGAGGGGGCTGGTTGCAAGTCACACGGCTGCACGTCTATCGCTGCGCTTTAAAGACGGAGGTAATTAAAATAACATCTTGATATATTTCATCTAGATCGTTCTGTAATGGAGTTTTTACTCAAGTGCACACATGTAAACTATGGTAAAGAATTTGCTGAAGCAATAAAGTATAAAACAAGAAACGGGGGAGTCAATTCAGAAAGCAGCAGTGGAATTCAACCCCAAATCATAACCTATATCCAAAAAAAAAAAGATGAAAGCTCCTCTAATACTGGAAAACTGAGGCAGGAGAATCACTGTGAGTTTGAGGCCAGCCTGGACTACCTATCTCAAAACAAAACTGTTAAATTCCTTTATAAAGTCATGAATATCAGGGTGTAAATAAAGTTAAGAAACATGGCAAATTCACATGTTAGTGATAAAAGGCGTAAATTATTTTTTTGCCCTCCCCAAACATCCCTAAGTACCAGTAAATGGGCGAACCTATTGAACTTCACCAGTAAAGAGATGCAGTCAAAGGAGGCACATAGTTTAACTTTTCACATGTCAGGGTGTGACGATTAAGATGGTGACAACTCCAAGTTGGTAAGGACAGAGAATAAATAACAGAGTCCTCGGGGTACAGGTCACCCCACGTTTCCAGAAGACAGCTGACAATACGCAGACACTTCAAATGAGCCCGTTACTTCATGCAAGACTTTTACTTTCAAAACTTGTTCTGGGGTAATTCAGAGAAGAATGACAAGGCCTGCCAAAGGCATGCTTCCCTTCCCTTCGGTATTTGCTATTCCTTTGATACCAAAGTTTCGAAACAAGCAATGTATTTGTTAAATAAGTGTCGCCATGCCCCTGTGGTAGAATGCCACCTAACTACAAAAATCTCAAGATTGGTTGTCTTTATTTACATGACCATGTATCAAAATAGATATATTGTTTATATGTAGTAACATAGATTTTAGTATAGTCCTGTTTAGGTGTACATTAAAGTGAAAAGAAAATCATATGCAATGTATCTATCTGCTCATAAACATATATCTGGAGACACAATTGTGTGCCCTCAGTGAGTATACACACACTTCCACACACATACAAAGCACATGCAGACAGTCTGACAGAATATGTGACAATCTGTTAGGAATAGTTTTCCATGAGGTAGATGGAACCTAGAAGGCACTATACACAATTAATTCAGAGCAAGTAGAAGTTTTAGCAAGGAGAAGTTATAGTAATGAGTAGGTTTATAACAAGTGGTTTAATTTTTCTTTCGATTTCCTGTGGAAATGATTGCTTCTCTTACCTCAGTCTTAGGATCAGTTCCCTCTTTATTTCTTAAATCTACACGAGACACAAACACTCATTTTCTAATGGAACTTAACAGGGTGTTGGAATTCACTCAGGAATGGGAAGGTGATGAGTACCAGAGTGACTATTAATAGTTAAGGCATAAAGAAAGTAAAGATAATATCCTGGCCCAACAGGGAGGCTTCACATCAGGAAGGGGAAGCAGACATATCCAGAGATCAGCACCTTCCAGTGACAGTATGGAGCCACCCTGACCATCAAAGCCTGCATGCTCCTAGGAGGCCAGGGAGGGTATAGTAGGTGCTGAATAAATGTCTCTGGGATCCATGGGATACAATCAAAAGCCCTACCACCAGGCAGGAATCCTGGCCCAACACACTGCTGCATCCCTGCGAGCGAGAGCTAGAAACAGCTACAACCTTATCGCAGCTAGAAGTTGTCTCTTACTGGACAAGTTAAGCTTGCCCACTTTTTCTGAATGATTCATCTCATGTAAACTACCCCACCCTTTACATAGAAATAGGCAGGCGATTTATAAAAAGTTCACTTCAGGGTGTGTTTGGCTCAAATAAATTCTGTATTCTCTTTCGCACTGTGCTATTCTGTGCCTGCTCTGAGAACACACAGCTCTAAAAAAAATACGTTAAACTAATAATGATTCACGAGTACTGGGAAGGTGGATTGAAACTTTTAGCAGTAACTCTGCCTGAGAACTGCCTTCTGCATTTTGCTAGCACTCACGTAAGCGAGGCTTCCTGAAGCAGGTTGAACCCAGAATCCTGAACTGATGAAAGATACATACAGCTTTGAAAGTCTTCCCTTTACTACAGGAAAGAAGCATTTCTAAGACCCCCTCCCCCTAATTTGCAGGACACGCAGATCATGACAAGTTGCATAGGGACATCAAGGGCAAAGTTTGTAGAGCTGTTACTATTATATGTGTGTGTGTGTGTGTGTGTGTGTGTGTGTGTGTGTGTGTCATATGCAAAATGCATGTGATGACTTTTTAAAAGCATGTCCCTAACTTGCACTTGGGCAATCCAACACTTTTATGTTGCTTCTAGCTCCATTTAAGCTGCTTTGGTCTCCAATGCTCCACTTAAAACAGAAGAACAATCTACACACACTTTAAGGAAAGTGCTGGGTCACTGTGCTTTCGGTGAGCACCTCGGAGACAGAATAATACTCTTTATGGAATATGATAAGACGGGATGATGGCTTCTCTGGATGGATGTGGAGGAGAGAGTTCTTCATTTGCATAATAAATAAATTATTCATTGTTCTTTTCTAAAGGGCTTTTCAAAATTAAAACTGTCGTTAAAAACAACAACAACAAAAAGACCTGCATGAATTGGGTAACTTTCTCTCATGCGCCAGACCATCATCCTTGAAGTAAAAACACAAACAGGACAGCGTCATGTGAACAGGGCTGTGTGGGGCAGCTGAATTTTATCTATTGTCTGCTTCTTCCAAGCCGCCTTTCATTGCTGCCTGGGGCACCAGGGAGGTGGGAAGAGCGACTCTGAAATCTTGACTGCCTTGGAAATTATAAAATCCAACACAGAGTCATAGGCGCCCATTTCATCTTATTAGACACCCTGTTTCCAGAGAAGATGTTCAGAACGTACACTCGAGCAGTACATGCACAATTATAACGTCCCATTATGCTATTATTACTACTCATTGTAACTGTGGTCCAGGTCAGCTCCTACAGTGGGGAAGTAGCTCGCACTTTCTTTTTGCAAGGCTAGACTTGAGTCCACCGTCTGATGAGATTTTTTGCAAAGAATGCCCTACTTAAATCACGACGCTTGGGGGGGTGGGGGGGTGGGGTGTCCCAAAAGAGTATTCTACCTTTCAGCTGTGGTCTCTTTACAGCGCTTTCTTTCATATCTCCCTTTGATTTCTCTCCCTATAGCTGTAATAAAAAGGAATTCATGGCAATGAATGCAAAGTCCTAAATGAAACCTTGTATGGAGCGAACTTTCTTGAGACATTAATAATAAATTTGGGGATGGCCAAGCAGATGGTAGTTTCTGCACCCTTTTGTACCTCAGCCCCTGGTCGAGGGAGCTGCGGGGTTGACTCTGACACTTTTAGGGAACAAAGTACCTCCAGCGCTATCTCTCCACACCCCCACCCCTTCAATTCAACCCTCATCCGAGAACTCCTGAAATGAAGCTGTCACTCAGCCTTGCTTGGGGACCTGTCAGCACAACATTGAGCCTTTTCATTTTGATGGGTCAGCCTGCAATCCCCTTGAAAGAGAAGTCCCTGCCACTGTGGTTTCTCTTTCCACAGGAATCCTGAATTCTAATGAAACTCCAAATCGCTCAATAAAGGCAGGGGCACGAGGAAGTAATCCAACGCAGATCTGAGTGAAATTTGTATTTTATCTTTTTTTTTCCCAGCCCATTATTCTAATCGCTTAGGTGGTTCACAAAGGGTTGTTAGCAGGCCAGGCGCTGGAGGAATGAGGTGTCCTTTGTCCTGATGCTCCACTACCCATTAGGTAGGAGCTCTCTGAAAATGAAAGGCGAGGGCTCAAATTTCCTTGGGTAAATATCTGTCCACGAACAGTGCTTTCTACGGGAGTGCTATACACAGATTTCTAATGTATATAGCACTGATAGAGAAAACAGAATTTCACATTAATAATAGTGTTTTCCCCCTTTCTCTCTCTCTCTCTCTCTCTCTCTCTCTCTCTCTCTCTCTCTCTCTCTCTCTCTCTCTCTGTGTGTGTGTGTGTGTGTGTGTGCGCACGCGCACGTGCGCGTGCACGTCTTTTAGAACAATACCATAAACTATTGTCCCAGAGTGAAGCAAAACATGAAAATTCTTTCTGATCAAAAACCTAGCATCCTCTGACAGACTGCCCGGACGTCATATAAGTGATTCCTTTTCTTAGGTCCTTTGAAGATTGCCCACAGTGTTGTATCACTTAACACTGAGTGCCACACACTGGCCAACCCCTATCTTTCTTTGGGAGGGGGAAGAAAATTAATAAAACTTTTATATGGAAGGCATGGATGGATTGCCCACTAAAATCTACATCTTGATAGAGTTGGACAATTCACTTAGAAACTCAACTGTGAATCTTTTTAATCCTTTTCTCAGACAGTCTATATTGAGGACTCATTTCTGTATTATTTATAACTGTGGACATTCAAAGGGCAAATAAACAGATACAAAGCTACAAAAACTCGCGGTCTAGTTCTAGGTATACATGAAGTAGAACTGACTCTGCTGCTTTACACACTGAACCTCCATTAACCTTCACTTTTAATTATTTAACCCCAGGAAGGGCTAATAAGCAATATTTGAAATATACTCCCGTGTCCTTCCAACCTTAATGATCCCCCACCACCACACTGACATTACTCAATACCTAAGAGACACTGGTTCGTGCTACCTTCTTCCACTATGACACATCACCCTAAATATGTCAAGTGCCTGTCCCTCAAATGCCCAAGGAACATCTGTTACACCTCCAGATGTCACAGTGGACAGACATTAACAGTTATTATTTTTCCCTGCTGATAGAGTCAGCACAACGAACTGCTGGGAAAGCAGTCTCCCTTCGCTCTGCCGCTTGCTAATGGCACGTACTGAACCGAACAGTTGAAAAATGCCAGGAGTGTTGAGCTGCGACTTTGCAGGTAGTTTGGAATCGGTGGTGCGTTTTTGTCCTGTGCGCACGCAATGCTGGAAAACAATGGGACATTATTTCAAAAATTGTAATCAGCCCTACAAAGTATAAAAGGAGATCAAGGAAGAACGGAAAAGGAAATCGTGAGGGGCAGCCTCTTCCTGGAAAGGTCGGGAAGAATTCCAAAGCTGGGGCGGTGAAGACTGTACACCTCTGTTTTGGACCCAAGCTACTTTAAAACATCAAGATAGCGTGAATACTGTGTTCTTAAGGGTCTCTTCCTTGTGCTTAACGGTTTCTTCTCTGGGGTTTCTTTCCAGGAATGAATGTTAAGTGCATACTCACATATTCATATATGAGGAGATGGTCCCTGCACATGAACACTGCCGTTCATCTTGACTTAATGTGCTTCACGTGCTAGCATCACATGTGCACGGCCGGGGTGGACACCAAGGCTTAGAGGGAACTTTAAAACATGACACTGAAGCTTTCCAAACTCTCTAGAGTGGTATACATTCTTCTCTCTACAAGTGCAGAAGCCACTAGCACGGCAAGGGGGCATTATTGAATTGTTTTGTGGTATTTTCGAAATATGTATAAGGACCCAGGGTGCAAGCTGGAATTTGATTTAAGTTACTGAGTTTGTTGTGTTCTCAAAAACAGAATCAGCAAGTGTACTTCAGTCTCTTCAGAAAGCCTATAGCTTTTATGAGAGGAGGAAATTGGGAACGGTTTGCCTTCATTTTTAGGAAAAATATCCTCATTTGAGAAATAGTCCCAAGCACTTACCAGTGACCGGTTAGCTACTGTTAATTCACCAGTTAGGTAGACATTCCTCTTTGGTATTAAGGTGAGTTACAGTATCTAATCTAACATTCATTTCTTGCTGGAAAGACAAGTAAAGCTTGTGAAAGCCACATTCTAATAAGAGTTCTAAAAAGAGTCCACTGGCAATTGAGACTAACCTAATGGCACGTGTGTTTGTTTAGAAGACAGTCCCCAGCTCAGCTGAAAGGGTCTGTTGAGGAAAATCAGGATCCACCACCTGGGAGTTCACTTCTGAAGCTCTTCAAATGTTTCAGAAGTGAAGAGAAATGTTTCAAGGCAGAGAAACATTGCAGTTATTAGCATGGACTCAAGTCAGTGCGTAAAACATGTATAAATTATGGGAAAAATGTAACTGAACGTGTGTTTATCTGCGACTAATTCTTTAAATGAGCATTTTATTGAAAAGTAACCACTCAAACTAAAAAATGAGCTTTAATATAAAAGGCTAGCCCTGGATATAGCCACTTGCCTCCTGGATGTTGATATTTGGTCACAGAACTGATATTATTTACCTGCCTCTCATCCTAGTTAGCCAGATCTTATTCCTGAGAAGATGGCCTTCCAGGTCAGTTTGCCAAGGCAAGAAATTCACCCCATGCTTAAGTACCACATACAATGTTGGCATAAGCAATCTTTTCCCACAGGAAGTGGAAATGCCCCATGACATAAATGTATTCAGGCAGGCATATTACTCTGTGTATCTAAGAAATGGAGAAGCTCATCTGTTTTTTAAAAGCACCTGTCACTTTCTAGAAAATCCATGCCAAATTTCTTATGATATTAAAGTTATTGAGGATGCTTCTCCCTTTAAGTTCTATTTCCCTGGTATACAGTATCCTCTTATTAGACTTTAGACTTTACCCCACTTTGGTCAATCTGCCAAATTTTTTGTGTACTTTGAACACTCCAAGAACAAAAAAAAAAAAAAAAAAAAAGTCCAGACTTCTGAAGTCAGTGAACTCCAGCCTACACAGTACACACCTCCCTCCCAGGAATGCCACAAGGAGGTTCTGCCCCACATGCATTAAGCAACTGAGGACACAAACGTTTATGCATCCATTTCTTATTGGTAAAATAGAGTCAGCTCACCTGACCATTTCCCAACATATACATCTCCTTAGTAAAAAAGAGATGGGAACGTATTGCTATGTTTTGAACCTGGAGGCAGAAGATGTCACGTAAGGAAATAGTAATTTTATTAAATCCTATGAGCCAGCAAATGTTGAGATTAGATTAATGTCACTTTCTCCAGAGTAAAAAAGCTAAACACAACACCCAGTGCGGCACCATAGTTAAAATTAACTATGGTTCTTGTTCAAGCTGGTGAGATACAATTAACATTGGGGATTATTGCCAAATCTCATTTACTGTTTTCTTATACATAGTATCTGTCCATGCAGGTCTTCATTACACTTCTCAATGGCGTGGAAATCCCATTGCATCTGTTTATTCTTGATTTTTATCAATGGGAAAAATTATTTAATTCCCACACAACATCAAGCACTATAATAATATACGCAGGGCTGCTGTAGCAACCAGGATCCCTACTGGGCTCCCTCCTTCCTTAGTCTCTCCCTCCCCCTCCCATTGTGTGTGTGTGTGTGCGCGCGCACGGGCGTGCCCGTGTGCGTGCGTGCGCATGGATGCTCTGTGCATGTGCATGTGCGTGATGCATGATCATTCATGTGTAAGTGTGGTTTTGACTCTCAGGCTACAGTATGCAATATGGCTGTCTCTGACTGCTCACAGTATGCCAAACGGTGCTGAGTGGGTTAATTGGCATTTTAAAAAGGTAATTGTGAAGTGTAACCGGCAGGGTTATCACCAGAATTGGGAGGTGGAATGTAGGTCTCCCACCCACTGGAGACGCTTACATCTCGAAGAGCAGTCTGAAGACAAAGGCGTTTTTGACTGCTGTTTCTTGACTTTCTCTTTCAGGAGCAACCACTAACCTCCAGTGCTCTCTTTTGAATGTACTGTATCAAGCCAGTAGTTACAGAAGGGGAGTGCATGCTCTGGCATGACTGCAGAATTACCTTGGGATTTGATTGCACCACAAAAATGCAGCCAATCATTGTATGCGTGCGCTGTTTTAATCATGCATGATGTATATGTATAGGATTTGTTTGGAAAAATGACTGTTAAAGAAAATTCCCGGAGTCTCAAAGAGACTGCCATACTTAAACACATTTCTGTGGCTTTTGGACTGGCTCTAATTCTTTTAAATGGGTTTTTAGACAGGTGATGGTTAGGCATAAGCAAATACCATTTACCTCAGACCATCAGTGCCACAAAGGAGAGAGACACAAACTGCCGTGAAGATAGTGTACCGCTCTCATCCAACGTCACATCTGGGTTTGACTTCAGAAAGGGAGTGTTTCTTTTGACAGCTGTATGGCCCTTCCTCCTCGCACTAAAGCAGAAAGAGGAGGAAAATGATATCTTACTCGGGGCTGGCAGTGGCTTAGTGGTTAGAAGCATAGGCTGTTGCTCAGAGGAGCTGCATATGATTCCCAGCACTGATCGTGGCTCACAACCTTCTCTGACTCCAGTTCTAGGGGATCTGATGCCCTCTTCTGGTATTCTCAGGCACCAGGCCAGCATATGATGTATAGCCATACATGCAGTCAAAAGCAAGTGTGTGTATGTGTGTGTCTAAAATATATATATATATATATATATATATAACTTTACCTTACACCCAGCTTGCGTGTGTGTTTGTGCAGATTCTGACCCAAATGCAAATAGACACACCCACCTACTGACTCCCTGCACTGCAAGGACAGTACCTTGCTAGCCCTTGCTACTGCCAGCCAACTGCCATAAACATCACAGGACTCTAAGATATGCTGTCAAAGTCGATGGCTATGTAAATCAGTGGAATCAAAAAAAATCATTGTGGATGTTTTAGGATGAGGGACTTTAGCCATGTTAGGATGGATCACTGGATAATATTTAAAAATACAAAAAAAAAAACAAAAAACAAAAAACAAACAAACCTCCCCCAAGACAAAATTACTTTTGAAGAAAAAGAAATGGAATTAGGGATATGTAAGAATATATTTTCTTACATTATTCTTGGTGGGTGGTCTTACTGTTTCACAGCGTGAAAGACTGGTCATTATAAAACATGCAAATCTCCCAAATGCTCGCGTGGTACATCATTATGATTAGGTGGCAAGGAGATGGTATGGACGGATGTCGTGGCACAACCTCTCACACACACCCTGCTTCTCTGTTCATCTGCCAGTGATGCTGCAGGCCCAGATACCTAGCTCAAAAAGGGTATCTGCAGCATAAGAGGCAGTCCTGGCATAGTGTGCCCCAGGGTTCTGTCAGCCAGAGCTTTGATGTTCACTGTCCCACATTCACACAGGCGACAACACACACCCTTAAATATGTCCACGGGCAAATGTACCATCTCATCCTGCTGAGAAAACTCTGAATTGGCTTTCCCTGTGTGCAGCAGCCTGCAACAGTGCAGGAATCTACCCCAGCCTGTGTCTTCTCTGCTGCGGGCAGCTTCCTTCTTCCGGGGAAACAAAGTAGGGGGCATTGCAAAGAATCGATACCTCTTCTGGTGCAACAGAAGGGTGAACAGAACTGTATTCGTTTTGGACTCCGGAAATTGCTCCTTTCTGCCTCACCTCTTCGCTATTTATAAAAGAAATCTCAATTAATACTCAATTAGTATAATTAGCACCAATTTGCTGTGACTTTAATAACTTGGGATAGTTTCATTTAATCTAGTTCATATCCATAGCCAATATTACAACAATAAACAGTTGCGTTCTTTTTTTTTTTTTTTTTTTTTTTTGGACCGGTGTAGGATTTATTTGCCCATTTTCCTTAATGGGAATTCACTGACGAACACTGCCTTATGTCCCCCCTCACAGGTACATATTTAAGTGCTTTCCAATGGGATGCTGCTGTCAGCGTCCCTGGGCGTCCCCTTTGCCTCCTGCATCTTTTACTTACTTGCGCCCAGGCCTAATGCAGTATAATTGAAACAATTTTATTGTCTGCAGCCATTCATTCTAATGTTTCAATGACAGAAAATACTGGTCAATTTGACAAGTTAATATGACTTCAGTGGTCATTTGAACTCCTTTAAGCCATTGGGTGCTGAAATTGCTTGTCACCTCCCTTCACCTGAGAACAGATTCACCCAGGATGTGAGGTTGCGGGGAGGGGGGTTGGAAGTGCAAAAAGTTTCTCGGTAGAAAATCAGTTCTGTCAGGAGAAATTGCAAGTTTTGATAATTGGCGGGACATTGCCCCTTTTCTGAAACGGAGGGATCTGTCTCAAAAGCAACATTTGACTCTGCCATTCACTCCTGTGCTTAACAGCTTCTAAACTTTGTGCCTGCCTGTTGCCCATGGCTCAAGCTTGACCAGATGCATGTCTTTCTTTCAAATGCATGAAGCGCTGCCCTTAAGAATACTTACCACTGAGGAATGAAATCAAGTGAATGGTTTCAGGCGGGATGGGAAGGCTGTCCTGCAGGGCTCAACTGAGCATCCTGGGATGTGGCTCTGCTGTCCCACTCTCCACTACCATCATATACCACAAAGTTTCCGAACTAACTGCTTAACAGATAGATATGAAACAACAGAACTGTTTAATTCTGCATATCTTTAAGCCATCCCTAGGTGACCTTTGAATGCATTGGTTTAAACAGGATGCTTAAAATATATTCACTGAACTGGACTTGAATTTAGGCTTCTGCTTGCTTTGCATAGGAGAGCCAGAGGTTCATATCAAGAACTACCGGGAAAACAAAATAAGTTCCATGCACTGAAAAATCCAACTTTTCAACTAAAGAGCTTGTAGCTTTGTTTTTGCCTAGAGTCTGCATTGTGAGGTATAGTAGCATTCTTTCTATTCAGTGCCCACAAAACCTTTTATTCTAGTAATAAAGGAGGACCTGACCAATGCCTCCTACTCTCTTCTTACTGTGGCAAAATCTTTTTTTCTTCTACGATGTCCAGTGTGGTTTCCACCTTGAAGCATTACCTTTTAAAATCTCCTTTTTGTTCTTGGGAAGATGAATTTTATTTTGCTCCCTTAGCAAGTTGGCATCCTTTGGTCCTTCAAATGGAGCCTGGTTCTCCCTGGGGCACAGTAGAATCACAAGCAAACTGGGTCTCTTCCAGTCTCCGAAACCACTCAACGGTGTCCTGAGCCGGCCGTGATTTTAATCATGTCAGTTTCTCTTTCGAGCAGAGACCTTCGTTTGTGTTGTAAATGTCTCTGCTTCACAGGACAAACATGAGTGTCTTTGACCACTTAAGACAGAAGTGTGTGAATAGGCTGTGAAGGATATGATATTCTTCCAGAAAAATCCAAGGGGGCCTTAGAATGGCCGAAGTGCTTCCTCTACACTCCTGATGATATCTCAAAAGGATCAAACCCAACCATAATTTATACAAAGGGTTAAGTAGAATAGATTTATGACTCACCCCCATTTCACCCCAAACGCTAGATTCTAGTTCATGAGGGAGTGTTTTATGCTTCATTCTGTATAGTCAAAATTACCAGTTAAGCAGCAGTTTCCTGAGACTTGTGATGTGTATCATGAGGTTGCCCTCATCTGGATAGCACTTGTTTTTTCCTCCTGTACTTTCTCTTACAGCTGAGACATTCAACAAGAGAACTCAAAGGGGAGAAAAAAGTTGAATGAAGCAGAAGGTGGACTAATTATTAAAAGCAATGTCCTACCTGCCTGCTATGATTTGTCTATTTCTGAACAAAATTCTACAACTGTCAAAGGGCCTCATACATTGTAGAAAGAAAAAGAGGGAGAAAAGCAGGGTGGGGGTTTGAATCAAAGTGTTCAGGGAGAGTATATCAAAAGAGGGGCGGTGGAAGGTGAGGTAAGTTTCACAAGGCCCAGAAAGCTTGACCAAAGTAGTTCCAGGTCTACATCAAAAGAAAGTGGCATTTTGCATCATCACTAGCTTTTTCTGTGATGTTTTAGCCTTCATTTCAGAGTCATCAAAAGTCATGTAATAATTGAACAACAACAACAACAAAAAAAAAAAAAGGAATGGGCTATCCCTTTAAAATTAGATCATGGCATGTATTAATATGCAGAATGAGTTGTCAATTGACCAGGCAACAAATGCACTTCCTCATTGCCTCATTTTCACTTCTATCTATGAATATTTTAAAACCCTAATGTGCACTTGGCCATTTGGGTTTTAAGCGAAGACTTATCACAGTGTAAAACCCTTCATTTTTATCCCATAGCAGAGGGCTTCTTTTCCCTTTTTCCAGGGTGTCATTAAAAATCTGATGCCAAGAGCCAGGACTTGGCAAGGTCTGCAATATAATTTGCAATCTGCAGTGTTTGCTGGCTAGCCCCCCTGCCCCCCTCTTTTTTCCCCCTTACCAGCCTGCCTGCTAGAGTCAACAGGGGGCATCGCTCATCTGTCTAAAAGAAAAATAGCAGCATACTAATTAGAATTCTATTTGCCAGAAGCCTCAGAGTTGCTGTGCTTATAGATTTCAAGCTTCTTTTGTTTGAATTAAATTGCCAACTTTTTTTTTCTTCCTCCTTTGCGCTAGCATGAGAGAGAGCGGGTGCCGTATTTGATTGAAGCGAGGGTAGGGGGAAGGTTGTGCGCGGGAAGGGGCTTCGCTATGGAAATACTGGGGAAATGTCAGGGTTGTGTTTTAAAATGCCTGGTATGCTTTTCAGGGGGTTGACTCCTGTCTTTCGCAGAGTTGTTTTGGGGGAACTGGTGTTAAGTTCAAAGGGCATGGGGCTAGCGAGGGAGCCGAGGCCCCCAGGCTGACGTGGAAATTCTGAGGCAGAGCTGACACGCTCACCCCACGCAGAGCCAGATGGTCCTTGCTGGGATGAAATCCCGGGGCCAGGATCATAGCGCTGATTCAGAACAGAACACACAGTCTCCTTGCTCTGCTAGATATATCTCTCCTGGGTGGGAGGATAACGCCAGCAAGATCAACGTAGACCCAGCACAATTATACGAAAAGGACGCTCCGTGTTCAATAATCCCTGTTTTTATGATGCCTTAGAAAAGTTTTCATGGTTCTTTATTAAAATGCCTAATTTTCCCATCAAGCCTTTGAAAAATCTTACCCATGCTGGGTTCCCAAAATTACACAACAGCAGAAAATTAGGGTTCTAGAAAAAAAGGCAACATGCTTTGTTGGAGGAAGACACAATGAATCAGCATAATCCCATTGTCAGGAGTTGCCATTTAAGTCCCAGTGTGTCCCTGAATCCCATAAAGGGTTCAGAACTAACCAAAAGGAAGGCTGGACCTGTGAAGCCGACCTCCTCAATACTTAGCAGTTTGCCTCTGAACTAAGCTAACATACAGGTTTACAGTAGCCCATTATTAAGTTAATTGTCCTTTGAAACCCACGAAACAAGAAAAACAGACACTACTGGATGCTTAAACATTTGGCAATGAAATTTACAGTCTAAATGCCATTATCTATAAAAAGAATGTAGTGTTTCCTATAAAAAAAATAATGTAGTATTTCCTATGTCTGAATCATAAAGACCACGTTGTACTTGATTTAGTTGAATCAGATTGACTGATACAGCACAGGCACCAGACTCCTATTTTTAATAAATTGTTGCTATAAGGAAACTACAGTGCTACTAAAAAACCAAAACTGTTTCTTGTGGGTTTGTATAGAGACAACACTTCTGGAATTGTAGCTCTGGAGAAACTCACTCACACACACACACCCCCCAACCAAGTAGACCCTTCTACATGTGTGTGGAAAGCATTTCCAAGTGTCCAAAACCTAAGTGCCATGCCCATGGATTTGAAAAGGTGAACCAGAACTTGGGTTTAATTAACCCTGAGTTCTCAATGACTTGCTATTTATTTCTGTAGGGCTGCATTACTGATCACCTGATATGGGAGACGCGAGGAAGACCTACCTCACTTTGGCAAGCTTGTGAGAGATGTGGGTGTCAGTTCAAAGTCAGTCCCTTCAAAACCTGCTGTTGGAGCATCTGCATGGAGTACCCATGCTTACAGATGTTAGCAAGGCTGTTCTCGAAATTGTATTTCAGCAGAAGAGCCGTGAGGTCTGATGCCTACCTAAGCGAGAGTCTACTTTTCCACTTATGTCTAGAGAAGCCAACAGTTGCAGTCATTTAGAAAATTTTATTTCTTGTACTTAAAAAAAAAGCCAGCTCTGAGTTAAATGTCTATTTCTTTCTTCTGACGCACATTCCTTTAAATTTCCTAATACTGCTCCAAACCGAGGTGCAGAATACTGATGCTCCCAGTATCATAGAAAGCCTGGAGCCAACCGCACTCACATCCCCTTTGAATTACATTTCCAATTTTAAGCCTCTAAGAATCTAGTCCTCCTTTATCTGTTCTTGTTATAAAAAGTGGCAGGAGGCAGAGTGGCAGAATGACCCACAAGATGGCACCTGTCACCAGGGGATTTTGCCTGTATTCTGCAGGCCAAATTTTGTTTGAACTCACCATGGCCTCTGTCATATCCTCAATTTCCCTCCACTCTTGGCCCTACCTCTTAATCCCCTCTGTGCAGGCTGAGGCGGTTTACCCGACTCCTGAACCTTTTCCTCGGAGAAGCCAGAGTAAAACTTTAATTTGAAATCTGGGCTCAGAATTAAGTGCTGGCGGCAGTGGGAGGCTGTCGGAGGGCGGGCTGCAAGGCTGACTTCTCCGGCCTGGAACCAGCGATGGAAATGATTGCTTTAAGCCTTTGATTTTCCCTGTGGCATTGCCCTAACTCCACAGACCCTAGGTTGCGAGGTGAGGAAGCTGACAGAAACACTAAAGACTCTGGAAGGTTTGGGTTTCTTTGAAGACAAATGCATGACAAATGGCTGAAATAAAAGTGGTCTTGGGACTTTGGCTCTGCTGTATTTAAACCTTGGCTAGTTTGAAACAGGCACTCCTGTGTTTTGGATACGTGCTCTAAAGTTTGGTGAGAAGGAAGCAAACAAAACAACAAAACAAAAACCACAGTCCAATGAGAGAACAACTGGGAAGATCTAGGAGGAGTTGGGGAAAGGAAACAAATATGATCAAAATACATTGCATGAAAAATTGTAATAAAAAGTCATCATCGTCGTCGTCGTCGTCATCGTCGTCATCATCATCGTTTGGAAAGAGATCCATCAGGTTTAAAGGAAAAGAGTCTCATCTTTCTGGACAAGTGAGTGAAAGCTTTGTCTGGAAAAAAGTAAGAGAGAGGGAGAGAGACAGAGACAGAGACAGAGACAGAGACAGAGACAGAGACAGAGACAGAGAGATAGAGAGACAGAGAGATAGGCAGAGACAGACAGAGACAGAGACAGAGAGAATGTTTTGGTTCCCTAGCCACTACAGCAGTATCACTTGGAGGAATCCAAATGTCCAGAATTTTGTCAAGGAAATGATTGCAATCCAATATTTTAAATCAGTATGTGTGTGCAAAGAAACTGTGCTGCCCAAAGGTTATTTTATTATGAGAATTATAAAGCACCTTCAAATGTTAAAGCTATTAACTTACTAATGTGAGGATGAGGATGAATATTACATTATCAATATCATTCCAAATGAACTCAATTCAAATAACGGTCTTGGGTCTTCTATGAATTAACTAGAAGATTTGTGGTAATTAAAAGTCAGACTAAGAAAAGGAAGCACAGGTCAAAAGCTAGAGGATTGTGGGTAACAGGATGCTATTCTTCCTCCTAGGACCAGAGGCTATATCCTATGCTGGTGATGGCCATGGAAACTGACAGATTCTGTGGACCAGTGGCCTCCGGTTCCCTCCGCCTCTTTGTGCATCCCTGCCTCGTGAGTCATAGAAGGCCAGGAAGAAGCCTGCTCCTAGCAAGACACTGTGACCCATTGTGACAGTCCCCTGCCTCTTCCTTCAGCTTGCTCAGACAGGTGGGGACTCTTCAAATGCCCATCACAGGCACATGATTCCCTCTGCATTTCAACAGTGGTAAGAAAGAGGAACTTGAAGCATTGTAATTAAGCTCATCTACAGCTGCTGTAATGAGACAAACTGGAGAAATGTGTTGCTTGTCTGGGCCAGCCAACATTTGTGCTTTTGCATAATTCCTTTTTAAAAAACCATTGTTGCTTCCCTGTATTTCCCATGTGAACAGCATTACTTCTGCTTCTTTTAACTACCACCTTGCTCACTTAAGAGTGACTGCTAAGGTCAGCCAGTAGACATTAATACTGCTGGAGTAAAAAATTTCCTCTCCAAGATAGAGATGACAGGCCCATACAATAACACATGAAAAAAAAAAGTCATTGGTGATTTGTTTTTGTGAAAGCAAAAGAAATGAGCTATCTATTTGCATATCAGAAATGCAGCAGGAACATTGTGTGTATGTGCAGACGTGTGTGTGTGTGTGTGTGTGTGTGTCTGTGTCTGTGTCTGTGTGTACATATACGTCTGTGTGGATACAGAAGTATCAAAAGGAGGACAACCTGCAGTGACTTGATTTCTCTGAGTATCTTAGGCTCCCACTGGAGAAGATTTTAAATATGTAAAATATATTTTTTTCAGAGCTAAGGACCGAACCCAGAGCCTTGCGCTTGCTAAAATATATATTATATAGTTAATTTACATATCTCTAATTTATATATAATTTCTATTATATAACATATTATATATTTAAACTGTGTTATGTAATTATAAATTTTTGTACCACGTAAGTAGAATACCATTATAATTTTCTCCCTGCTTTCTTTTAGTGCTGGTCTGTGCGTCTTCCGCTGTAAGAGCCTTTCTTCCCAGAAGACAGAACCATACAAGGAAGGGGAGGGCCTGGAAGGAGAAGCCGAGATCTTTACTGTGTATGCATTTATCTGTCTCTAAGTAGGACTTGAATATAATTCACTGAGACCCTCCTCTCCCTTTTGAGCTGGGCACACAAACAAGATCATGAAATCAAACAAGAGGGTAAGAGCTTAACTGTCCCCCAACAAATTTATCAAGAGGGAGTTTGTGCCAGGCTTATGGAACTGTCATAGAAGGACAAGGTGGAGATCAAATGTACTGTCGAGGAAGGAAACGAAGCACAAACTTTGCCCAGAGCTTGGGGACAATGATGCTCAAAGATTAACCCACCCTCTCAATTAACACCTCACATGAAAATCCCCCACAAGGTCATGGGATCTGAGCTTCGGTGCGGTCAATCAGCACAGCCCGCCTCCATACAAACTGAGATCGAATGCAGAATTAACACCGGTCCCCAAGCCCTGGCTCACAGACTCACGTCAGATTAAGCCTTTGCACAGAGAAGATATGAAAAGCATTTCTAATTAGGGTCTGAGGTTACTGGTTAGAATGCAGTCGAGCAGTCTACCCACCATTCTTCTCCTTTTTTATAATTTTAATTAAACTCAGATACTATTTAATTCCTACCTGCATAGATTTAGTGCTACTTGAATGCAAACCTGATAAAGAATACTCCTGATCCCCACTTAGCTGCCACAAGGACTTGTTAAAGAGGGGGTGACCGTCTCCAAGATCTTCCGCGACTCCCTCTGCAATAATTACTTTTCTATCAAATGAAAAGCATAATATTTTTCTGTAAATAGGTTTTTTTCCCTCCTGTGAAACTTTGGCTTCACTACTCTCTTGACAAAATTGTAATTATAACTTCACGGTGGGGGTGACTACTATACCATCAGCATGGCTGCCTGTTAGAATGTGTTCTTTTTTCCATGCAGACTAAAGCCTGTATATGGAAACTCGAGGGAATGCTGTAGAATTATTTTGCTATGATGCATCACTAATTAGAAGTGGGTGTGTTGCCTCAGTATTTGCGGCGTGCTATTCGACTGGCTACTGTTTGAATTATTAAGAATTCTACAGTGTGCCTGAGTCCTTCTGCTACTGTCTGATTAGTAGTCTAGAGTCTTAGGACCAATTTTTAATATCTGCGGTGACCCCAGAAGCCTTAAACGGCATCTTCAGCATACTAAAGCCTTGTTATTCCCAGGCACAGGTCTGAATAATTCAGGATCTGTGGTGACAGCTTTGCCCCTATGCAACTGGGTGGGAGGCTTTGGGATTCTCCAGTCCACAGTGCTCCATCCCTTCCCATGGCTGCTCTGTTTCTATTCCAGTGGTGCTCTCAAGCAGCCAAAGCCTCAGAAATATTGCTCTAAAGACATTGGAACAACAACAGACTCTAATCTTATGCAAATGTGTTCTGTGCTATGTCACTGTAGAGAAAACACAATTCACACACACACACACACACACACACACACACACACACACACCGCCAGCACACTCAGGTGTAAAGCATTCCTTCAGTGGAGAGAGGTTGAAAATATCTGCTCTTGTTGAATTGTTTTGAGTGTCTTAAAATTGAGAGAAAAGTAAAAGTAAAGATTAGCACGACATCAACAAATGTCCTTTTTTTACCTTTATATAGACAAGAGGGATCCTGAATAAAATGGTACATGTAGCTGAGATTGTAATTGCTTGAAGACCTCTCTCTCTCTCTCTCTCTCTCTCTCTCTCTCTCTCTCTCTCTCTCTTTCTCTCTCTCTCTCTCAAAAAGTAGTAAGTAGTAAACTCTCAACTGACCGGCTTATATACAGGTACACAGAACGTTGAGTCTTGTTCCTAGAATGTCCTGGAAGATGCTTCAGGCTAAGTCTTAAACCAAACATTGTGTCTAGGACATGTAGCTTGTCACATCCCCAGACAGCCAAAAAACAAAAAAACACTGTGGGAAAAGCAAAGCCTCTGACAGTGGTGTGACACTGTGGTCATCATATCTCCTCCAGACCCTGTTCTGTCACCATTTCTTCATGTGCCGTTTAGGTATTGCAAGAGACAATACAATGGGCACTTTTCTAGTCATAGCTTGTATGATGCAAACTGGACTGCACCAATAACATCGGAAACTGGTACAACTACTTTCCTGAGTTCCGGGCGGGGTGCCACGGGAAAGCTATCCGTGTGATATCCTGTTCTGTAAGTAGGAACAACCTACCTACAGGGTTGGCTGAAAAAACCCATGTGGGTATGAGCAAGGGAATCCTTCCTAGAGCAGGGTAAGCTCTTCCTGTCCCTCACGTTTTTATGTTATATTTCCCAAGCCTCTCTTCCCTTGCTGGGAAATTCAGATTATCTAATCTCTACACGTGGGAGATGTGTGTCCCTGTGCATCCCAAACCATTTCCCATTACTTTCTGTACTACTGAATCTGCCCAGCATCTAGGGTCATCCTGGCATTAATTCCAGTTTTCTGAATGGGACAGCAGGTCTCAGAGGCTGTGCCACAGATCAAGTTTGTTCCCCATTTGGATCAGTGGGTAGAGTGCTCTGGAGCTCTGGCTGCGTGCTTGTCTCAGGGCTTATTGAGCAGGAAAGAGCAGACCCCTCTGGAGGGCAGGCAACACCTGTGTAGTCTTTGTGCTGCCATTACAGCAGGCCCCGGGCTTTGAGCAGACCAGATGCTTATCAATGTTCGTTAAATTAATTCTCAGGCAATTTGTTTCAATTTACTTAGAAGTCCCTGGGTAAGTAATCAGTTCCTATACCATTCAATGAGTTTTTAATAGCATTTCCATTGGATGCTCTATACAGGTTAATCAGAACCTGCTCTCATAATGCCCTGGTTTTAGAGCCTGGGACCTCAAGCATACAAGCTCTGTACATGCAACTGCCGTATTAACGGGGGCTGGACCTGGGTGAGGACAGCTCTGGGTAGCTAGTGTAAACACTTTAGCCATTTGCAAAGCAAATGACACAGGTGGAGAGTCATTCTACAGGACAACTGAGTCAAAGATCTTATTTGGGGGGTGGGACTCTTCAATGAACAAGCAGCCGGCCTGAACTGCTGGGGGAACTGATCATTTTCAGACTGTTCAATGACTCGAGAGACTAAATAGCATTACTTCGGATTTTTGTTTTGTTTTTTAGAAATCAGCAAATTCCTAAAATAAGAGGGATATTTTAAAGTCAAAATTTAAATCCAAACGCCACAACTATGTCTCACAATTGCACTGTATGTATATATTCATAACTGTATTTAACACAGAGATGAGTGAACGTTGCCTTGAATTTGAACTTCCTTCCTGTCTGGATGTAATTTCTGTTATGCCCCCATGCTACCCATGGAAAGTCCCCAGACACATGGACATCTGAGCTTGCTTTTGTTTGCTTCAAAAAATATTTCTAGACTTCATGGTTTGATATAGATATTTATTTTGCTAGAGCTTGTGGATTAAATAAATTTTAGATAATGTTAAATAGTATGTAAAGCAAGTGAACTCTTTCCAGTACGATATTTGATCATTAACATTAATATTTGAGGGTTTCGTTCTCTTTTGCTCTTTGGCATTTTGGTCTCATAAGTCTAATCTCATAAGTCAAATTATCAGGCAGCCAGAGACGGCCTTGAACATCTTGTTCTCCTGCCTTTTCTCCCTCACTGTTAGAAGGATGGTTATGTAGTACCACCCCTGCTTTCTGAGGGACTGGGATCCAAGACAAGGACTCTACCAACTATACGCCATCCTCAGCCTGAAGTTAATGTTTGAGAAACACTTGAATACAACTTCTGAAATCAACCAATTATGCAATATATGTTCAGGTTGTTAAGTTGGTTAAATATCTAGGCAGAATCCTTACCTTCAAACAGTGAAATTATAAAAGAGCCCTTCCCCTTAGAAAATTCAGCCTTAGATGGGATATCACCATCCAACCCTCCCTTCAGGGCTCAGGGAGCTGGCAGAAGAGGAAGCAGAAAGAACATAAAAGTCAGAGCAGATAAAGTGCACCAAGGAAACCAGTTCCTCTAGGTCAACATGGCCAAAGCTTATATGAACGCACAGAGTGCAGTAGCACGCACAGGCCCTGCACAGGTCTGCACCACGGGCTCTGCTTCTGGATTATGGCTTCTAGTGTGGTATTTTTATAGGGTCCCCGAGTGTGTGAGTCAGTGGGTCTCGGATTCTGTTGGGTTCTTTTCCTTCTGTTAGTGTGTTGTCCAGTGCCGATGAGATTGTTTTTATTTAATCATATTATATTTCATTGTGTTGTATCTCATTTTTAAGACTTAGACACTTCTTTGTTGTTGCCATTGCTGTTGTTTGGATTATTTCTTGTTTGCTTTTGTCTTCTATTTCCTGATGACAGACAGAAAGGGAACAGATCCAGTTGGAAGGGAAGGTGTGGACGTGCTTGGAGGAACAGAGGGAGGGAAAACCATAATAAGGATAAATTAGGTGAGGAAAACCCATTTAAAAGAAAAAGAAAAAAAGAAAAAGAGCTCCCACTTACGTATGATGGCTAAGATTCCCATCCTATAGATAAGGAAGTTGGGGTTCAAAGATAAAATACGACTATTGCTAAACTATTAGAAACAAGGAGAGATGGTTTCCTGAGGGCCCCTTTTGTATTTTGAGAGGTGGGTTGTCATGAGACCCAGGCTGACTATGCAGCTGAAGATGATCTTGAATTCATGAACCTCCTCTCTCCACTTCCTGTAGGTTGAGATCACCAGCATCTATTACTATTAATCTGAAAATCCCTAATCCACTGTCTTAGTGCTTTCTACATGGGAAGGGGGCTTGATTCACAGGTTCACTCATTTGCTTATGTCATTCGTTCAAACAATATTTTGTGCAAGCCATTACCATGCCAACATCTTTTATTATCTCTCTGCAGGAAACAGGAAAGCTTGTTTGGAGGACAGACTCAGCCTCATGTGCCATTCCGTGGGTGCTGTCC
Source organism: Rattus norvegicus (assembly GCF_021556685.1). Taxonomy (NCBI): domain Eukaryota; kingdom Metazoa; phylum Chordata; class Mammalia; order Rodentia; family Muridae; genus Rattus; species Rattus norvegicus. The sequence continues at coordinate 136,363,252 of NC_141534.1, forward strand.
AGCTTGATTTTCGAGATGACATCTCTCACTGGAACCTAGAACTCAACACTGAGGTTAGACTGTTGGGCCAGTGAGCCCTGGCGACCTACCTCTGCTTCTCCAGCACTGGGATTATAAGCTTCTATCACTATGCGAGGCCTTTCAGAGAGTATGAGAAAGACTTGTGTAAACCTGAGTCTGTAGTACTTCCTGTGTTTATATAAAGGTTGGTCAATAATTAACTTAAACACATACACACATGCTTAAAATTTCTATTCCGTATATGTTCCGTCTAGGTGTTTGTTTCTTTTAAGGACACGTGAACGCCACATACTCGGCATTTCAAATTGATGCTCAAACCCACAGCAACTCAGGTCAGCGGGGTTCCCAGTGACTAAACCTCAGGGCTCAGGGTTAGTAAAATAAGTATCACAGAACTAAAGTCATGTTTCAGGCCCCACCAAGCGACATATTCATAAGGCGAAATGCCACAAAAGTAGTGGCAATACTGGATGATGCGCCAGTCGTTAATACTTAATTTTTCTCTGTAGTATCTGCATCCCACTGTGCAATATGACTGGCCCTCATAATCTTCGTAGGCGGTGAGATTGTCGTTCCTGATGTTCTAGGATACATGTGTTTCTGTTTAATTCTACAAATGCTGCTAATGGTGATGAATTTGCGGGTCATAAGGGAAAGGGTGGTTGTTTCTGTTAACTCTACTTGAGCCTCTGGAATTTAACCATTCAGATGGATTAATAATTTGTCTGTGACTGGGCCTAATTTGGTACATCCTAATTACATATCCGAGTGTTATACCTACCAAATTACCCTGAAAAAGCTCTAAAAATAATGGGCTTATTACCTCACATATGTAATTTCGATTGAAATGGATAGAATTTTAGGGTGCATAAATATCAGAGTACCTTTTACTCTTTTGTTTTATTCTGAGTGACAGCGCTGGTTTTCCTGGGTAAGAAAAAAATAGATATTCTCAGACTTCGCACTCAGGAGTGTGACCAATTAAAATTAGGAAGCACGCTGAAATAGTTGACTTTCCAAAAGTTTAGACTTATTCCCAAATAGTGTTATGGTTTTTGCTATCCAGTGCTTTATGTAGTTGTTAGCTCCCAAGGGCTTAGGATATAGGCAGTAAATTTTGTACTTTGCTGTGAAATATGCTTTAGATTTTGAAAGATTTAGTGCAAAAAGTTATATGATTAGACAATATTTAACTTGGTTTCATGCTGAAACAATATCTCAGCCATGTGCAGAGTGAAATAACTTCAAATGTTTGTATTTTCCTATATATAAAGTGTAGTTGCAAAAAAAAAAAAAAAACTGACAGAGCTGATCTAATGTTCCTATTGGAGAAACCAACTCTAAAGTTTTGGCTTTTTCTGGAACTGGTTATTAACCCATTTTATAGAAGAGAAAACTGAGCATGGAGACCCTTATTCACAGTTAGGTAAAGTCTGAACTTTCATGGTCTCTTTTCCTTTAGAAGCAGGTACCTAAAGTCTAGTAAGATAGCTTAGCAGTTAAAGGATTGACCTGAGGTCAATTTCAAGTACGCACATGGTTTGGAAAGACCAATTCCTGAAAGTTGCCCTTTGACTTCTCTTTCTACAGTGTGTCATATGCCTGGACACATATGCATGTGTGCGTATGCTCTGGTCACATACTCATCAATATTTTTTAAAAGAAAAGAAACGGGCTTCTAAGTCTTCCAAAGTCAGCTCCCTCCTGTGGATAACCTGGGCCTAGGGCCCGATGGGAGCATCCTAGAAAAAGCCAGGCTCCTACACCTGAAAAAAAAAGTCCTAAACAGGACTAAACAGCTCTAAGCGAAGGTGGCAATAACCTTTGTTAAATAAAATTCCCTGAGACAGGACGTGTGCATCATGTGTGAACGAGAGCGAGGGCCAGTTTTTGATGAGTTAATTCTGCAGGAGCGGCAGGGGCTGTCATCATGCTACTCGGCCCCATATTTGCATCGGTGACTGGCACTCTATTAGGATTGGTATCAAGGGGGTGGGATCCTGGTTTCCCTGGATTTGGGCCTTTCACGCGTTCTGATTGACAGCTTCTACTTGTAAAGCGGTCACCCGCGCAGCTGTCTCCTGCTCCTGCCCGCCTTTCCACCACAGTCCATGCAATTCTGGTTTCATTCATCGGCCCTCTTGAATAGCAACATCCTCCAGTTGGAGAAAAACCTGCTGTCGCTCTGCACGGGCTGCATTTGCATGCGTGCACTGTCCTGCCAAGCACTTGGTGGCACCGCGTCTGCCAACTGACAGGCAGCCCATGGATCCCATCCCTGATAAGTTTCCTGGTTTCTCAAATTATCTATGTTTTACTTTGCTTTCATGCTCAAAGCATAACAAATTTCTTTGATATGTGTCTGTGTGCTGCGGAATGCCAATGGCATCAATTGAACTGTATCACACCGTGGAAAAGCTGTTTTGCGGAGCCTCAATTGGCCATAAGCTATAAATATCTGCTGTTTCATGATGTCTTTGATTGCTACATAAACTCTGATCATTAAACATTGGTCAAAGATGACTTGGGATCAAATGGCCTTACGCTCAGATTATGTAGACACACTAGGCAAGCACAGGACCGGGCTTTCTGAATATGCCCTTAACCTCAGTGTGGACGGCCACCATCCATAGCGCTTTCAGGGCCCTTTTAATGAACTATGTGGCTAGAATTTTATGATACTTCTGCCTCGAAGGAAATCTTATACATACCAAACGATGAAAAGCTGGAAGGTAATCAATGGATGTCTAAGCAGATGAGATATAAACACGTACACAGTATTCATAGTTTTAAATAACTTTTATTTTCTATTCTAGTGATAGTTAAGCAGTAGCTATTCAATATTGAAAATTTGAAAATTAAAAATAATTACACAGCCTTGGAAACTATATATAATTATATTAGGATCTTTATTTCCAGTTTCTGTCCTCTTTTGCAATGCAGGACTGATTTTCAAATATTGGGAGAGGTTACACATGTGTTTGTTTTCATTCTAACCTTCCTGTTCTGTTTTCACTTAAATATTGTAAGATGTAATATATATATTAAATTAAGTATATCATAATTCATCTAACTTATATTCTATTGTTGGACATAACAACCTTATTTTCCTTATCTCTATAAACTATCTAGTGTGTTCCCCAAATGAACAGAATAGAGGTCTAAATGGACTAATGCAAATTTATGTAGACCATACGAACCTTATAATTGAAACCAAAATTCTTAAAAGATTTAAAATCCTTTGGAAATTTTGAAATAGTTTTGTCAGGTTAATCAAGTTCATATCTCAACAACAACAACAACAACAACAACAACAACAACAACAACAAAAAAAAAACCTTATCTTTCCTAGTTACAATCGATGTCCCTTAATACATGCCGTCTTCCTTTCTTTCATGAAATCCCATGACTGCTTAGCCCCAGTGAAAACATGTGAGGAAGATGATTGGTGTCACAGACACAGTTGGACATGGGCGAGTTGTCTCAACTGAAAAAGAAGAGCATTGAACTAGATGCTTGTGGGACTTTTTTCTTCCTCCGAGACACTGAAATCTGTGGATATTACAAACTTTCATCTTACCATAATGTCGAATACCACATGTATAGTGTAGCAAATAAGCCTGTCTTTTAAAACCTACATTTGTGCATGTGGAGTATAAATACACTGATCAATAGACTGACATACAAATACAGCATGTAATACATATAGATAATTGACAGGGATCGGAAGATGATGGCTATAGAGACACAGCTAGAGGTAGAGATTGGGTATAATATATATATATGTATTAAACATATATATACATTAAACATATATATATATATATATATGTTTAACTTTCCCCCACCTTCCATAACGCATGCCTCCTTTTAAAACTGGGATGTCCCTGTGACCTATTTCAAACAGTGAACTACGACAGCACAAGTAATGCTGCTGAAATGGCATCTCACACTGATGACTTGGAAAGCCACTGATGCTTTTCCACTCTGAGAAGCTAAGCTCCAGACAGGAAATCTGAGCACTGATGATGCCGTCCTATGAGGAAGCTCGATCAGCCTGCTCACACGCATAGAGAAGTCATGGTCCCAGTAAGTACCCACAGAAGAGCTCCCAGCTAGTACTGGCGAGCATCAGTGGTCCTACGCAGCCTCCGATATGATGTGGCCACTGAGTCTCCTTCACCTCATGACCTGGGTGACTCCAGGCAAAGTTGTGCCTTGGTTGGCTTACAGAATGGTGAAAGTTGGCTTTTCTCATTGTAGATCTCTAAGACGGGGGGCTAGATGATGATACAAAAGACCGTAATCATGCATTAATTTCTTGGGTAATTCAGACCGGAAGATATAACTTCTTATCTTTGCATAATGACTATTACACACATGCTCAGATAGCCACATCTTCTAGATGTGACAATCCAACCAGCTGAGATGGAATAGACTGGGGTATACTTGCATTCGTGCCTCTTCATTTCCTTTAACAACTCGGTGTGACAGTTATGTGTGTCACCTTTACAATATTTTAGGTTTTACGAGTTGTGTGTAAATAATGGACTATTCTATGTGAGGGACTTGAATTTTTGAGGTACTTGTATTCTTGAATTTTTGTGGCCACAGTACATCTTGAAACCTATATCATACTAGTAACAGGGGCAACTATACATGTGTACATAGAAATATATTAATATATGCACAGATATAACACTGTAAGAATGTAGTACACAATAGTAACAAAAACCACCTGGTTCAGGTTATAAGAAATTACTTAGCTTGCCCTGATTCGCATGTCTGAGGCTCATAACCACTGAGGTATTAATGTGAGCCATTGCAGTCATGAATTACCATGAGAAATTTGGGCTTTATTGTTCCTCCTATTAATAGATTCAAATCAACAGATTTACAAATCCACTTTTACTCCAGACTTGAAAAACCATATTCCAAAACTATGCAGCTAAATCGAGAAGGATTTGTACACACCAAGTTCAGAGTACATAATATGTATGATAAGTGTGTCTGACTTGGCAGTGATGAGACCGAGCCTGAGGGGCTGATGATCTAAATGAAGCTACCAGCCTCTGCCAGGGAACAGAACAATGGGCAATTCTATCCCTCCAGCCAGCCCTCAGCCTGTCTGGAAAACAGATGTGGTCCCACTTTGACTATGGTTTCACTTCCACCAAATGACAAGTACAAGGATGAGGGCCAATCATAAAAATTCTTTAACCCAACACCAAGTGTGTAGCAAACAAAAAGCCACCACCATAGGGTTTGGACAGCACCACCACCTTGTTACATTTGTGACCCCATGTGACAGTAGCTATAGCTATGGAGGCCAATGAGCAACAAACTCCTTAGATTTCTCATACAAGTTTTCCACAACCCAATGAGAAACCCATTGTTAGAGTAAGAAAGTGTCTGTGAAGAAAACTCATTCATGGATGTGTAGAGGCAAACTGTTGATCTCATGGAATTCATGAGTCACAGAGTAACCAACATGCCGGGGAGGGGAGGCAGGAAGGAAGCTTGATAAAGGATTACAGGTTCCGTTAGTTCGGAGGAACATCTTCTAATGTGCTATAGCATAGTGGAGTAACTGTGTTTGTTATCCATTGTTAGAATAGAGGAAAAATGGATAGTAGGAAGTCTTGGATGGTTGAAAAACATGGACACAGCATATGTCAGTTACTGACAGTTAGACATTGGATATATGCAATGGTATGCCATACCACACACCACACCACCAATACTTAAAATACACATACATGCACACACACACACACACACACACACACACACACACACACACACACCTGCATGCATTGAGGATAAAAAAAAAAAACCTTGCTGTGATGGGGAACTCCATTCCTAAAGTCCACAACAAATTGAGTCTAAGGATGTCCCCTAGTGTGCACATCAGTTAGGGACATGAACTTGTAACCAGGCAGCAACAAGAAAAAGTTTAATTGAGAAAGCAGAACCTCCTTTATCAAGTTCCCCTTACAGATTTTAAGGAAAGAAAAATAGTGTATTATTTCAGTGTGGAAGGAAAGATCAATAGGTCGCAAATTAAGTGGGAAGGAGTCAGATAAAACAAACCAAAGTGAAATAGAAGGCCCAGTCAACACTTTTCAAGTGAGAATGGTGTAAGAATTTTAAATATGGAATTCTAAACATATTTCATATTATTAAGCCAAAAGGGGGAAAAGTGATGCTACAGCGATCAAGAGACAGAAAATCTTAGTTAGGAGAAGTAAGTTCAAGAGACATGCTGTGTGTCATGGTAATTATAATTAATTACCATTATTAATTTTATTATATTATGTATTTAAAACACATTGAAGTCATTATGTTTTAAACATTTTAATCATCAAAAAGGACAACTAAGCCAGGAAATGGATATGTTAATATCTATATTCTGTCCATTCAAAAAATGTATATTTGAAATCTTATATTGAACACCATAAACATATATAGTTTATGAAGTATGAGTGCATATGTGTTCATGTGTTGGCAGGTCACAGACCAATGTCAGCAGTTTCCTCTGTTGTACACCATCTTGGTTTTGTGACACAAGGTCCCTTACTGAAGCTGGAGCTCATTGGTTGGTTAAACTGAGTGGCCAACCTTCACCTGTCTTCCTCCTCCCAGCTCTGGGGTTACAGGTGGCTTTTATGTGATGCTGAGGGTCCAAGCTCAGTTCCTCATGCTTATGTAGCGAGCACTACTGAACCAGATGCTTAACCCCAAACTATACAGTGAGTATTCAGCAACTGGAAAATAAATGAGAATGTTTCTATATGTGTCTGCATATGTGTATGATTGTGAGCTTATGTGTGTTCAAGCATGGGCGGGTGTGCACATATGTTGCATATGTGGATGTCAGAAGACAGGATCAGGTATCATCCTTGCATTGCCTTCTATACGTTTACTAGCTGTAGAGTCTCTCACTGGCCCGGAACTTTACCAGGAATGCTAGACTAGCTAGGTAAAGAACTCCAGAACTCAAGGGATTCCCCCTGTCTCTGAAATCACATGTGCCATAGTGCCAGGCATTTTACGTGGATTCCAGAGACTCAAACTTAGATCCTAACACTAAGAAGGCAAATGTTGTGCTTGCCAAGCCCTCTCCACAACCCAAAATTTCCCAAAAACTTTGTATGTGGTGCTTGTTTGCCATTGCTGAACAACAGAGATGTCAATGGCTTTAAGCAACGGTCACTCATGTCCATCTCTCTGCTTTTGCAGGCGTCAGCTGATGTACAGCATGTTCCAGTGAGATGTCTCACTTCCACATCTCCCTTTCTTCTCTCAAAGCCTGTGTATGTTCTGATCGCAGCGATAGAAATGCACTAGGAGGTGAATATGTAATTGCTGGCAACTGGGCATCATGGGGCACAACTGTCAGTGCTATCACTCGGAAGGGGGGGTCATGAGTTGAAAACCACTCTGGGAGCATAAACTCTGAAGAAATATTACTTTCCTAGAAGGATATGTTCAAAATTATCAACTTATGAGAACCAAGTCACGAACCAGGTTGTACATGACTTTTTGTGTAACTTTTCATGCACAAAAAAATAACAACAATCCAAACCACCAGAAATATCAACAGCAGTAAATTTCTGCAGTATTTTGGAAAGATAATGCTTTTTTTTAACTTATACTTTGATGATGTGTTTTTCACATTTGCTAGCATATACCTGGAGTGCTTAAATAGACAAAAAGTATCACACTTTGAATTTTAATTATTTACACAAATATTAGGTGGATTAATTCTTGTTGGCATAGTAGTCTGACCTGCCTAATGACTTCAAATCTGATTTTTCAAAGGAGTGGGGTTAATAAAGTTTGGCTTTAGACCATAGATTTCACTATATTTTAAATACAGAATCTTGATTTTTGTCTGTGATTCCATTAGCAAGAGTGTGAAGAATTAATTAGCTTTGACCAAACTCTTAAGAGACTGGTTTATAAACCAGAAGCCAAATACACTAAACTTCAATGATCTAGAATCTTGTCCTTGGGAGTAGAAGACACACCTCTCGTGGGGGGTCCACACAGAAATGGACTTTGATGTTAGTTAGAATTAAGTACCACTGCACGTGCAGAAACCCCAATTAATAGTACCTTAAAGCCAGGAGCTTTGTTCTCTCACTCCCATCCAGTGTTCCGCATTCCATTATGGCTACTCTACAGATTCGCGTGAGTCTCATTCCAGCCTAGCCTGAGCCTTATATCAGCATGGTTCTATGATAACCACATACCTTGTATATCAAAGGATACAACTCTTTTTTGAAGGGCACATTTTTTGTTGTTTTTGTTTTGTTTTGTTTTGTTTTGTTTGCAACAGGGTCTCTCTAAATACTCACAGGGATCCACCTGCCTCTGCCTCCCAAGTACTGAGATTAAGGGTGTGAGCCATCGCAACTGGTTCAAGGGCACTCCTGAAGCATCCTTAGGTCATTTGTTTATATCCTATATTAAATTCTTTTCTCTAGCTGTGGTGAAATATTTTGACCAAAAGCAACTTGACAAAGAAAGGTTTTAACTTAGTTTATGGTTCCAAAGGGACAAAGGACATCATGGCAGGAGGGCGTGTCGCAGTGGCGGGGGCAGGAAGTTGACTGAGCATATTTTTCAACCAAACACAGGAAGCACAGAGACAGAACAGGGGTCAGGTGAGGCTCTGAATCCTCAAAGCGTGCTCCAAGTGATGTACTTCCTCCTGTAATGCTTTACCCCCTAAAGATTCCATAACCTCCCCCAACAAGTGCCTACATTGGGCCAAGGTATTCCAATAATGGTCTGTCAAACATTTCATTGGTCCAATGTCAGTAGAACAGATAATCCAACTGCAAGAATGACTGGGACAAGAGATCTTTCATTGCAGGTGCCATGTGCCCATTGCTTAGGGTCAGGGAAGCAACAGATGTTAGATGAGATCTGCTTGTGTGGTAAGAAGAAAGAGGCAGGTGATATGAAACCAGTATGGTGATAGGGGATATCTGATAAATATGGTTCAACTTTCTCCATGCATTAAGGGGAAATTCATCAAATTAGGACACTGCAGCATTTAAAGTGTCCTCTCTCCTCGTCAGCGCAAAGATAATCCACACAGAAGATGCCTGCAGCAGCTGCTTTTTTCTACCTGCTGCTAGCCAAAACTTCTATCAAGCAAACTTGCTAAGTTATAATCCCCAAGATGGTAACTCATCTGAGATAAATTTTATTTGTAAAAATTCAATATAAGAAGCATCTCCACACTGAAGAGTAACTCACTTTGAAATCGCAGTTCAGATTGCATTAAAGCACTCCTGTAAGTGGCCTACTTCACCACTGGACACAGTGGAACTGGCACAGAGAACGGGCTTCAGTCAGCATGTGAGACATGGTGTTTCCTGTTTCTCTACTTCTTGTATTAGCTTTATGCAGGAAGTTTCACTGCAACATTCGCTATACCTGAGTATGTTTCTAAAGTAACTTGAGTTGAGGCTCTCTTTCTGTCCTGTCTCTGGACAAATATAATTGGTTTCAAAATGCCAGAGGCTGCTCATTCTCTACAAACTGAGCCCCAGGCTTAACGAACCAGTCCAATCAACTTATATTCTATGAGACTCCCTTATATTCCAAGCTAAGATAAACAGCCAGATATCCTAAGATGATACCAAAGATATCAGTACTACTCAGTTTTACAGCACTATGACAAACCCTGAGATATCATCTTGAGAGAGAAAGAGACTCAGCTCAGCTCATGGTTTCAAAACTTCCCATCTGTGAAGATTTGGCTCTATTTCTCTGGCTTATAATATAGCATGACTTGAGTTTGGGGCAGAGGTGATCATTTTAGATCACGGTGAACAGGAGATAAAGACAGAAGATCTGGCCTTTCAGTATCTCCTTTAGTGGCACTGCCCTAATGACTCAACTACCTCACGCTGGTCCTCACCTCTTAAAGATTCTACCACATCCTATGGGCTGAGACAAAACTTATGCATGGGAACATTAGGGTAGATGTTTATCCACATCAGACCATCACGCATCTATGAAGATCACAAAATCTTCTTATCATCCACCAATGAGATTATCAAATCAGGGGTATAATTATCAAATCAAAAAGGTAAGGAGAGGGACAGAGCATAAGCAAAATGACTGGTATAAACAGGTAAGGAAGGGTGTGGCTGTGGGCACTGATTAGACCTGAGAATGACAGCACTGTCCCTTACGGTCACCACCTCTGTGTAATGCTCAAAGGATGCTCATCTCCAAGGGGACCAAAAATTCATAGAATGAGTATGGATGATGGCGGGATGATCTATTACTCTTCCAAGATGGAGACAGATTTGGAAGACAATGTAATCTTTGTGGTAGATTTAGAACTGTCATGAAACAATATTCTGTGCACCCAGGGTCCTATACTAGTGGTTAATCTCCTCTCTTCCTCTCCTTCCTTCCCCTCCTCCCCCTCCTCCTTCCTCTTCTCCTCCCTCCTCTTCCTCCTCCTCCTCTTCCTCCTCCTGCTGCTCCTCTTCTTCTGTCTTATCCTCCTTTGCCTCTTCCTCTCCCGACTACTTCTTTGAGCCCTTTAATGAATCTATAAGAAGACAAACTACTGATCTAGTCCAAAGGTAAGCTTAGCTAACTTCTGAAGGTATGTTGTCTATTGTAGTTCTTGTCACTTAGCAATACCCATGAAGGTCTAAATGGTTTGTATACATTAAATGTGTATTACTCTGAATAAATTTAAAATTAGAATCTACAAACTTGAATAACTAAATGAAAATTCTTATCCCACTAGGTACACAGGCAGAATAGCAATGTATATCTCTCTGGTCTCCTGATTTGACACTGCCTAGACCAGGTTTGTGGGGGGGGGGGACCTTCTACGTCCCTGTAGTTTTTGTGTTGACAATTTGCCTGTCTATAAAATGGTGTGTGGGTTTATGTATGTGTCTGCAAGGTGTTAAGGTTTTGGTTAAAAAATATATCTTCAATTCCAAGGGACCAAAGTCAAAAAAAGTGTAATTTGTCTCAAAAAAGTAGTCAATAAATAAGTTTTTATAAATCTATTTTAGTAAAAATGTAAATACAATATAAAATTCCATTAAAGAAATCCATTTTCTTCAAAGGCATGGCCCCTAATAGATTGCCAGTGCTCTGGTGAATGACATATGCCCATGCACATATAATTGATACTAACACATGCCCACGCACATCACAGACCTACACACACAAACACGCACACGCACACACACACACACACACACACACACACACACACACACACCATACACATATATACGTATACATGAGTAAAGAAAAGAAAGAAAGTAAGCAACTTCAGTGAAGTATGAACTATGTATCCCAGGACAGCCTTGAACTCACAGTCCTCTTGCCTCAGCCTCTGAGGTCCTGAGATTATAAGCAGCTATTCCTAGATTATACAGCTACACCTAGATATGTTGTTATTAATTGGAACAATTCTCTTTTTAAAGTTACTTTAAGTAAACCTAGCAACTTAAAAGAAAAGCAAAAACTTCTTCATAATTTGTCAATAAGGAAGCAAGTCAAAAGGAAAGTCTTAAGATTTTTTCAAAACCTATCTACCTGTCCTGAAATCCCAAGAATGTGAGATTTCAGGGATTCATGATAGTTCCAATCATCAGAGAATGAGTAAAGATAGCTTTGGACAACATATTTAGAGAAAGGCCATACAGGCTCAAAGAGGGAGGTTTGCTCTATCTACCACTTGTCTTGCCCTAGTCTCCTGAGTCTAGAGGCAGATACTGAATAGGAGAATGCTATCATGTATCATTTTCTTAGGAAAAGCAGCCACATAGAGCCAGAGAACTATCAGGTTCATTGATGGGAAAGCTCAAGACAAATCAAGTCTGAGAGGGTGGTTCATGAACTACATAAGAATCTAGACATGTCTACCATGACTATGCCTAGGACAGAACATGACACCTGAAACACAACATAAGCTTCATTGCCTTTGAACGAATTAGCAAATAGCCAAAAGTATACAGATCCAGGTGCCTGCATTACAGTGGGAGTCACAGGGCCTCAGAATATTATGGGTAACAAAGGGAGGGTCCTGGATAAAGTGGATTCAAAAGGAGATATTGGATAATGGCAACTTCGGTAGCATAGTCTCTTTCTCACACAACTCTGGAAGCTGAAATGGTGGGAGAGCTACTCTCTTTGTCTCTATAACAAATCATATCCCTTCCACCCTGTACCATTATCCCCACGGAGATCATTCTCATCCAAAAGGCAGAAATTAGTTCACTCCTGTGAACAAAGTCCATACCTTACCCTAAAGAAAAAAAAAAGAGAAAGGAGTGTCCATCTCTTTGTTAAAAAGAAATCAAGAGTCGAAGGGTTACTTTCCAATCCATTCACTGTGCCTGTCAAAGAAGTCAAGAACTCTCAGCTCCAATGGGAACTCCAGTAGCAGCCAGTAATTATTGCTGTAAAAAGAAAAGAGTGTACGGCTTGTTTTATAACCATCTAATAGTATGCCAAGGTAGAGACAGGCTATAAGTTGCAGAGTACTCTTGGTTGTAGAGTTGTGGCAAAGTCTTCTGCTCTTTTTAACAGTTCTTAGTCTGGCCAATGGCTGTGTGGTCCAAGAACTGACAATACCTCTTGCTCTTAATGAGATTCTCTGTGATGCCATTCATTTAGTTACAGTTGCCTACTCCAGAAAAGGAGATATTGTTCAAACCTTCGATGCTGTTTCTTTTTGCACTTTCTTTTTTTGCTTTTTGTAGAAACAATTCTGACATTAAGATTCGGAAAATGAAGTCAACACTCTTGGTCTTATTCCATTTGCGTTCATTAGAGAGTTGTCTGGCAGGCTAAAAGGCACTAATGTATTCTCTTCACTTCAAATACATCAAAGAAAGGATGAAAAGATCCTATGAGAAAAGTTTTCAAAGCTTTTTCCTTTTTTTAAAAAAAAAAACTATTTAATAGAAATGACTACTGGGTAGTCTATACGTTATCCACGCCCCCCCCCCTTTTTTTAAGGGAAATCCATTTGCTGTGTGGTAAAGAGTAACTTTTTGACTTCCAAGTGCTTTACATTTAGATGCTTCTGAAAGGCAATGGTCTGGGTTACTGCTTTTAAGGCAAGAAGCCCTTATGAGAATGGAGGAACTGCCTTAATGCCAGGTAAAGGGACTGTCTGCACCTGGGCCAAGAAAGTGTGCTGACCCTCTTCGCACGCAGGTCTGGTCACTATGACTATTCACGCTGTCATCTCTTTAATGTAGTCTGTTTTTAAGCTTGTCTAGTTCAATTTTTTGGCAAGACTCCCTAATCTTGTTATCTTATGGTCTGTCACGATAGGAATCTACTATGGTCTTTGCCACAGAGTCATGGGTAATCTCTCTTGCTGCTTTTCTATGGGATCCACTTCCAGGGTGGAAGGCAGGCAGACTGCAGATACACACAGAAGTTTGCATTCCTAAAGACTTCCTGCTGTTTGCCCAGGCCTGGTAGGTGCCCTTTACCTCTATGGTGCATTTAAACACTGTCCATCAGTTCATTGGTTCTCAATACTTTCTAGCATCCACTGAAAGCTGGGTGTGCAGATGGGTGACACAAGGTGAGTCCACCTGCTGAAGTTATACATCACACTTCATATATCTCATGCAGAATATCTGAGAGTCCTTGAGAAGTCATTTCTGTGTGGCTCTGTGGCTTCCTAGAGCTTGCACCTATTTCTCCTGGTCTAATCTTGGTTTTTATCCTGACAGAAAAAGAGTTCAAAGGAAAGACTTATGTTAATTTACCATGACAAATTAGCATTAATCTCACCTTATCCAACACCATTTTTACTTCACATGACACAAGTCAGATATCCACATGAAACACTCTCTCCTCTTCCTCCTTTCCCTCCTCCTCCTCCTTTTCCTTCTCTTCCTCCTTTTCCTCCTCCTTCCCCTTTTCCTCCTCCTCCCCTTCCTCCTCTTCCTCCTCTTCCCCCTCCTCCTCCTCTTCCTCCTCTTCCTCCTTCTTCTTCTCTCCCCTGCTCTCTTCATTAAGGTGCCTAATAGATAGGCACTGAGGAAGATTTCCTAAAATTCAGTTTCCAGTATGCTATGTTGTGAGCACAATAGGGCTTCTTATAGCTGAATGACAGACTCCTATTCCCCTGCTTGACACTGGCCGAGAATTGAAAACTTTCTCTAGTACCTGAGTGTAGAATCCTTCAATTTCAAGTCAGCAATGATCTCCCGCTTGAAATACTTCTAATATCTCATTAGGATGTACAAGAATCATGTAGTACTTTCGAGGTCATCTAGAAAATGCAGGACAATCTCCTTATTTTAATTATGTTTGTCAAGTCTCCTGGGACAGTTGCTATAGGAAATTCATAGACTCCAAGAATAGAAATATTGATCTATTGGTTACACCATTTGGTTACAATAATAGGGCACAGCACTCCCCTCAATGCTCAGAAGTGACATCATAGCAAGACCTGAGTTATAGAACAGTGTGATGATATTCCAGCATCTCTTCAAATTTTGGAACAAGGGGAGTTGGAGAATGAAGGGGAAATGGTTGCTTATTCCTCAACAGTTGTGGTTGAGAAGTGGATGCATGAGTGGCTGGAAAACTGTTTTATAGTAGGCCAAAACTTGGGTCTTTATGTGGGGTTCAGTCTTTTCTTTTCTACGTTTAGTTATATGATTATTTTCCAAATTAGTTGCTACTTATTAGCATATCCATTTACTTACAAATGATCTAATTAAATGGCAATATATAACTGCCCAATGAAATCTTAAATATTAGATGTTCATTGATATATTCAGAATGCTCAAACATTGGAGTAAGTTGATATGGACATCATTATGGCCTGCATACTACATGCTACCCAGAGGACAGACAATCAGCCAGGGAAAAACGTCTCATCACTCTAGTAAAACTGAAAAGCCAATGGAAAGGATTGGTTTTGATTCAACTAAGCAATTTTCTAAACTGTGCCTCAAATTCATACGTGGAAACCTTACTGTCCTGCATAATTGCATCCATGTCATTGTTCTCATGCCCTCTCGGGCTCTGGGCCAACTTGAGCTTCGAAGCAATCAGAAGACAAAACCCTGGTTGTCATAAGCCCTGGTTGTGGTGCCCACAGAAGTCAAAATTGGTGCAAAGAACTAAATCTGTCTGGCTGAAGCTCTGTTCACTTGCATCCTTCCTACATGGGGACAGTTCCCCTTGCATGTGGCTCTGCAGCAGAAAATTTACCCAGTTGCCCTCTCTAGAGGAAAAGGACCCTCATACACCCTCTCTATCACTACTGGTAACGAAAGGATAGGCATCCCAGCAAAGCTTGGCCAAACTGAGGCTCTTACATAGATCACAGTGTTCAGAGCCTTCTCCACACAGGAGCCGCAGCATGGCTAAGCCCTAGGAAAGAGCTGAAACAGCAGGACTAATGGACTGGCCTTCCTGCTAACAAAAGCTGAATCTGACACCCACAGATGCAGAAGCTTCCTGGTAGCAAGCCCACACAGCTACTTCCTGCTCTCTTTGCCTGACTTGTATATCTTTGTAGTCAAACCCTCTACCTAATGCACCATTTGTTGTCTAGTCTCTCCCTGCTTATCTCCTAAACTGAGCTATGTGAATAAATGAAGGATACAAAACTCCCTTAAAAATATACTGTGAACTCCAGTTTCTCCTCAGACCACGTAAGGCTTTTGCCCTTTATAAAGCTGTAAATTGAGACTAGGGAGGGAGCTCCCTGATTACAAGCACATTCCTGCTCTCCTACAGGACTAAAGTTCAGTTCCCAGCCCACACTGGAGGCCTCCCAACTGCCTATAACTCCAGCATTGGGGGATCTGATGCTTTCCTCTCGCACTCTCACACACGTGCACATAATCACACAGACTCACATATACACACAATTCTTTAAAGTAAATGTTATTAAAAGGGTTGAATTAAAGAAAAAACTTAAGGACCTGGCAATAATTAATTTAGTAACACCTGATGAACCGGGGTAAAAAAGTTAAGGACAATTGTAACCAACTGAAAACCCAGGGGCATAACAACTCATCTGTATTACCAATAGCCAGAAACATAGACACACACACACACACACACACACACACACACACACACACACACACAGTCAAGTCAAAAGCTCTTAGAATCAGTCTTTGAGGATCCACGAGTACAGTAAACAAAGGAAAATGGAAAAAAATGACATCTTTGGAAATAAAGAATTGGCTTAATCCCTTATACCACACCATTTTGGTTTTTCTGCTTGCAGCCCTGTGTGTGTGTGTGTGTGTGTGTGTGTGTGTGTGTGTGTGTGTAAGTAATGTTCCATGAATTAGTAAGGCTATTGTTGAGGTAATAATTCAGATACTGTTCAATATCATTATGACGAGGGAGATAGATGATAAAAGTTAGATGTTGATAAATGATAAATAAGCAAGTGCATAGGTGGATACGTAAATGATAAATATGTACTCCAAAGAAAATAGGAGAAGGATGGAGAAATAGATTGAACACTAATTGAATTAGCACTGTTTATAAATTTAGTTATCAGATGTATTTAGTCTTAAGAAAATGAAAATGTAATAAAAAAGTAAATGTGGACATTTTGGTAAAAACATTGTCATTATTTCTTTTCCTTCCTTCCATAATTAGGGACAATAGGCAGGTATTGTCAAAACTAGAATAAAAAATAACACAATAAAATAAAATAAAATGACAACTTGTCTTTGTCCAGACTATTTTAGGCTCAGAACACCCTTCCTTGTTTCTCCTTAGAGGCTACATAACCAATAAAGCAACCTGCGAGCCAGCTACAACTCTGGGCTCCAGGGCCATGATACTTCTATAACACTTGAAGGTAATATCTTCTGGATTAGAATAGCCTGGGAGCTTCCTGGTTATAGGTCATCACTGTTCTGTAGTAATCTATATTATCAGATTTCTGGTTTTTGGGTTTTTTTGGTTTTTGTTTTTTGTTTTTTTTTGTTTTGTTTTGTTTTGTTTTGTTTTTTTTGCTGTAGACCCTGAGACTATAGGCCTTTAGTCCTTAGTTTTACCACTGCTCTTCTTAGATGATTTTCCAGTAAAAATCATAAGGGCTAATAAGGAACAATGATTTTTTTCTTTTACTATATTTTTGTCAAAATTTTATACAATCTATCTTGAACATGTTTTCCCTTCTGCAGACTCATTCCAATTCCTCCTCTCCCACCCAATTTGTGCTCTCTCTCTCTCTCTCTCTCTCTCTCTCTCTCTCTCTCTCTCTCTTTGTATTTCTTTTCTTCTCCCTCTTTCTCTCTTGAAAGAAAACAAAAAATTAAGAAACACACAAAAAAACAAAAATAAAAATGAAAACAAACAACTGACCAATGAAACAAAAATTGCCAAAACATAACAAAATAAAAGGTCCACAGAGATGTGTCTGAGTTCATTTTGGGTTGACTAACTACTTCTAGGCATGAGGCCTACCTTAGAGTATGGGACTTCCGTGATCAGAGGATATTAATTGAAGACAGTTTCTTGGTTAAGGATTGGACTTTGCATTTTCTTACCCTCACATCTTATCATCTCCGTACCGGGACCCCATCTGTCTTGAATCTGTGTAGGTCTTGTGCATGCTGTCTGTCACAGTTTATGTGAGCTCGTGTATATAAGTTTTATTGTACCTGGAGTTGACCATTGCCTCTGGCTACTACAATCTTCCTGCTTCCTCTTTCACATGTACCCATATCTAAGCCTTAAGAAGGGGTGTTTGATAAAGACATCCCATTTATGAGCAAGTGTTCCAAAGTCTCTCACTCTCTGCACATTGTCTAGTTATGGGCTTCAATGTTAGCTCCCATCTACTGCAAGAAGAAGCTTCTATGATGTAGGCTGAATGAGAAACTGATCTATGGGTATAATGATTTGCAATTAGTAATCCTTGTATCCCTACATTCGTTTAGCAGAATAATAATATTAGGATTTCTTCTAGGCACGTCACATATCTGGTCTGTTTCTTGGCCACATTATCAGTGTCAGGTATGTTTCATCTGATGGAGTGAGCCTTAAGTTCAATCAAAGGTGGATGGGTTGCTCCCATAACATTTGTATCATTATTGCATCAGTGTATCTTAGTATATCTTGCAGGAAGGACACTGTTCTGGGTTTCAGAGTTTGTATTGATGATTACCTTTTTTCTCTGGTCATGTGAAGAATACCTTCCAGTGGGGGTGGAGCTTCTATTTAGACACCACCTTCTCCAGGTTCAATTACATAAGTAAGTGTTGTCTTTGGTAATAGGGTCTTACCATCAGATTGTGGAGTCAACCAGTAGCCATAGTTTGTGTGTGATTGGGGGAAGGGGTGTCTTTCCAATGAGATCTCCTTGGTCAACAACTCAGTAAGGTGTAACTTATTCCTGGCCCTGGAGTTTTGATTTTTTTCTTACCCCTGTCCATTTATTTGTAAAGTTCACTTTTAACAGCTAAATGATATTCCAATGTGTGAATGCATCACATTTTTATTGCCCATTCATCAGTTGATGGACATCCAGGCTGTTTCAAATTTGTGGCTATTGTGAATAAGCTAGCAATGACCATGGATGAGCAAGTGACTCTGTATTGGGATACAGAGTCCCTTGGCTACAGGGCCAAATATAGTATATAGCTTCAGGTAGATCAATTCCTAGCTTCCTAATTACTGCACACAGAAATGCTGAAAGTCTAAAGGAGGGAGGGGATGTGATGTTCCTAGCCATATTGGTTGAGGCTCAGGTGGCAACATGTTGATTTAAGACTCCAACATCCTGCCTGAAAAAAAAGAGTTATGGGATTGCAAAAGCTAGATCATGTCGTGTCTTGTGGGCTCTGGTGGTTCTTATCTCAATCTCGAGCACAAGAGCACAACAGGGAAACATCTGAAGCCAGAGAATGCTGTGATATAATTCATACTTTCATCACTGTAACTCTAGTGTGAGAAGCAGAGTACATGAGGAAAGAGTGGGTGCCAAGACCTGTGGACTCATGTGCTGATTGCAGAGATGAAAACATGTAATTAGATTCCAGAGATTCTTGGGAGGTGAAGTTAAGGATTCGGCTATGACTTGACGATGGGAAAGTGAAAGAGGAGTTGTCAAGGATGACTGCTAGTTATTTGGGTGGAGCAAGGCACTGGAAGGGTTAGGATGGGTTTTGTTTAGCTGTATTTTGTGTGAGCGATGTCTTATAAATTAGATTGTGAACGTGGTAAATTCTAGGTACCTTGGGACACACCCAGGTCAAGGTGGAATGCAGGATGTTAGTCACAACCAGTCTGTAGCAGTAGACAGTGGTGATACTGCTCTAGTGCTCATGGTGGAGTATGAGGCTGTTGGCTGTCCCCCATTCTTCTTTTACTCAGCTGTATAACACCATGAATTTCATGACCACAAATTCCTCCCTTCTCACCTAAGATTGGGAGAATCTACACACCCTCTGAATCAGGATTGGCCACTTTAGCTAATGTAACATTAACAAGTGTGCCTCAATTAACCTTTAAACTCAGAGCTTTAATGTGTTACAACAGCTAGGCTCACCTCTTTCACTGCTCTTTCAACTATAACGTCACAATAGAGTAAAGCCTAAAGAAGCTTTCTAGAAATGTTCAACATCCTTAGTCATGAGGGAAATGCAAATCAAAACGACCTCACACCACTCAGAATGGCTAAGATCAAAAAAATACAGGTCACACCAGATGTTGGCAAGGATGTGGAGAAAAAAGAACACTCCTCCATTGCTGGTGGAACTGCAAACTGGTAAAATGACTTTGGAAATCAATCTGGCAGTTCCTGAGAAAATTAGAAATAGTTTCCACCTGAAGACCCAGCTTTACCATTACTAAGCATATACCCAAAAAATGTTCCAATATATAACAAGGACACATGCTCCACTATGTTCATAGAAGCCTTATTTATAATAGCCAGAAGCCGGAAACAACCCAGATGTCCCTCAACAAAAAAATGGATACAGAAAATGTGCTACATTTACACAATGGAGTACTACTCTGTGATTAAAACCAATGACTTTATGAAATTCGCGGGCAAATGGATGGAGCTAAAAAATATTATCCTGAATGAGGTAACTTAGGCACAAAAGAACACACATGGTATGTACTCACTGATAAGTGAATATTAGCCCAAAAGCTCACAATGCCCTTGATTCAACCTACAGACCATATAGAAGTTAGGAGAAAAGAGGACCAGAGTGTGGATGCTTCAGTCCCACACTGAGGGAGGAACAAGATCATCATGGGAGATAGAGGAAAAGGGGGACCTGGGAGGGAGAGAGGAGGAGGAGAAAATAAGGGGGCAGTGTCAGGTACTGGATGGGGATGGAAGAGAGGTACAAAGGGTCAGGAAATCAAACAAAAATAGCAGGGGGCAATGAGGAACTGGGGATAACCACTGGAAGTTCCTAGACACCAGGGAAAAGAGAGACTCCTGGGACCCAACAGGGATGACTTTAGCTGAAATGAGCAGAGAAGGGGAAGATAGACTGTAGAGACCACCTCCAGTAAATGGAGGGATGGGGACACACACCCATCCCAAAAATTTTAACCCAGAAATGTTCCTGTCCAAAGAAAGAACAGGAACAAAAAATGGAGCAGAGACTGAAGAAAGGATCATCCAGGGATCACCGCACCTGGGGATCCTCCTATCTGCAGACACCAAATCAGACACTGTTGCTGTGGTCAAGAGCACTTGCTGACAGGAACATGGTGTGGCTGCTCCTTGGGAAGTCTGGCCATCAACTGACCAATGCAGATGTGGATGCTTGGAGCCAACCATCAGACTGAGCTCAGAGACCTGGGTTGAGAAGTTGGAGGAAGAACTGGAAGAACAGAGGGGGATGGCAACCCCATAGGAAGAACATCAGTTGGCCGAACCACACAGTGCTCCCAGAGACTAGAACACCAACCAAGGAGTGTACAGAGAAGGATCCATGTCTCCAGATGCATATGTAGCAGAGGATGGCCTTGTCTGTCATCAATGGGAGGGGAGGCCCTTGGTCCTGTATAGTTTTGATGCCCCAGCATACAAAAATGCTGGAGTGGTGGGACATGAGAGGGTTGGTGGGTTGGGGAGCACCCTCATAGAGGCAAAGGGGAAGGGGAGAGGGCAGATGTGGGATGAGGGGTTTGTGGAGAGGTAACCTGGAAGTGAGATATCATATGAGATATAAATGAATGGAATGATTAATTTAAAAAAAAATAGAAGCTTTCTAGAGGAAGATAGTCTATGGGAAGATTGGTAAAGCCAACGCCCCCTTGCCAATTAACCCAGAAATATATGAAGATATTTACCAGCTGACCACATCACATAAGCCTTCCCCAGTAAAGCCAGTCATGCTAGACAAAAGAAAGTAGTGACCAAAGTGACCAAACACTGTGTTCTAAATGAAATGGAACTATTTGAATGATTCAATTTGGGAACGATTTGTTTCACATAAAAGCTAACTAACATAATCTCTCATTTCCAGATAGGCATTGTTTCAGACTCCCTTGCAGCTAAATCTGACTATATAACCATATATATGATTACATTCTGGTTATGGAAATAAGAAAGAATGTGGAAGAACCTAAGTGATTGTAGTTATTAGAAAAAACTTTATTTTCTCACTTCTCTCCTTCGGTCTTCTTTATCTGCCAATGTGAGAAGCGAAACTTAAGTCACCACCATGGATCACAAGATCAGGGACAAATTCCAGGCAGGCAATGTTGAGCATAGAAAGAAGCTCATTTATGTGAGCTCATTGTATGGAGCAGAATGTCACATGAACTTAGACTGTCTTCTTATATATGAGAAAGAAACTCTATCTTATATAAGGCATTGTTGTGGGGACCCCGTTTACCTAAAAATGAACTACAAGTCTACTCTTTTTGTTGGCAGGGGAGGCTGGCTCCTGGAACTTATCATGTCATTATAGAGACAAAGCTAGTTTCAAATTCATAGAAATACTTCTGCCTCTGCAAAACTAAATGTCCATCATCAAAGCATTAGACACATGAAGATAGACATACTCCAGTCCTTGACTTTAAACTTGACTTTTCTATATTTTTGCCTTTTGTTCTTGTAGTTAGAGGTTTCTGTAACCAATCCCTATCTGTTTCAGTCTGAACATTCTCCCCTAGTCTAAATAACAGAAGGTGTCTGATTATCTAGGAGTTCTTTAACTGGACAAACCAGTTTCTCACTAAGCTGTCTCATTTCACTCGGTTACCAACAATGTTACAGTCATTCCAAGGACCTTAGTCTCAGGCACTCACTGGTGGAATTCCTTACACAGTACAAGGATAAGCAGGCACAACTGTAAAAAACTGAGTGGCATTGAAAAAAATAACACGAATATAATATGTATTGCTATGTTAGCTTGCAAATGGTATTTTATTCCTTTCACATACATTCCCTGTAGAAAAATATTTTTCATTCTGTAAGTTATTAAAGCAAATCATTAGATGGGAAGCTTCATTTTTAATGAAATAAAAAATAAATAGAACGGAGTAGACACAACCATTACATGCAATGTTTGTTTTTCTACTGTAGAATTATTTCATTAATTCATATTATATATAAATATATATTATATATATAATCTTCAGGCCAAATATCTTTTTTGTGTGCTTTTGGACATTTTGAAGGGAAAACAGAGCTTTAGAGAACCTTTATCATTGTCCTCTACTTGTTACCTATTTCTTCCCTCCTGTTAGCATCTTTTCTCATTTCCATGGGACAATCACCATCCCTCATTCCTAACCCATGGGGGTGTACCTATGGCTTGGGTAATGTATTACATCCTTAGAGCCAAAGAGTCAGCCCAGGAAGGAAGATAGGAAGTCACTTAGTTATTTTCACCAGCTCAGTCCTTTAGGCAAAAGGGTACATTGCTTTCCATGAGTTTGTAAGTCCGGGGAACAGAATCATTTTGTGCCCTTGCCTTGCTCTTTCCACGAGCTGCTGAATCCCTTGTGGTTGTTGTCATCATCATGTGGTTGGTCTGCCTATGGCTTGGTCAACCCACAAAAAATATCAGAAGTAACACTGCAGCCATCATGTGATCTCCTGTACCCAGCTTGCCTATGACATTTTAGCCACATCCAGAACCCACAAAAGCAAAACTCTTTTGTTTCTAATCCATTTGGACATGGATTTCTGTCACTTATGGTCAAAGACCCTCAGTACTGTGCTGTCTCTGTGGGAGAATATAATTCAGAAACTATTTTGAAAGAGAAAATGGAAGCTTAGTGAAATTAAATAATTCCACCAGTAACAATACAGTAACAGAACCGAGTTCTGTCTTCCCAACCTTCCAAGAACTCTCCTGCTTCTTGATACAGAAGTACATCACAGAACTTCTGGGCATCTTTGGTCTTTGTGGTTGAAGCAGAACAAGTATTTCTGAAGGCAAAGTTTTGGCATCCTTCAGCCTTATGTAACAACTCAGACAACCAATAAAAGATGCCAGGCTTTAGTTTCTCCAGGAGCTTGAAGCCTCTCCATGAGGTAGGATTCATCAGTTTTTATAGGAGAATTAGCAGAGATAAGAAGCAAATCAATCAATACCCCTGGTCATTCGATTCTTTCTCTCCTCAGTCTCTATCTCTCTATATTTTCTTGCTCTAAAGTTATATTTTTAAATGGCCAAACAATTATCAGCATCCCTGCTAGATTTTTTCTTTTTTAATACTTATTATATTTTCATTATTTAAAACAATTTTTATTTATTATATTTTTATTATTAAAACAAATTTTAAATTTAAATGAATTAAGACCATATTTCCTCTCCCCTAAGTTCTTCAAGATCCTTTCCCCCTCTCTATTCACCCAACTTCAAATTCTTCTCAAAAAACAAAACCAAGAAAACAAAATAAAACAACACCCAAAAGAAAAAAGGAAAGAAACCAAAATATAACCAAATAAAAGCTCACAAAAATGCTGTAGAGTTTATTACACATTGGACATGAGGCTTGTCCTGGAGTGATTGATAGACCCAGTGTCACTCCATTGCTGAAACTTGATGTGCCCCTTCTCAATGGGTATAGTAACAATTCAATTAGTAACCTTACCCTAGTGGCTAGATTTTCTTTCATTTATTCATTCATTTAAAAAATAACAAAATAAAATAGAAAGATAGAATATAAAAGATAAAACAAAAATGATCACATCAGAGTTAGGCAAGACAAATCAACAGAAGGAAAAGAGCCCAAGGAAGACAAGAATCGGAGACAGTTTTATTTGCATACTTGGGAATCTCGTAAGAGCACTAAACTAGAAGCCATAATATAACACAGAGGACTCAGTGCAGACCTCTCCAGGCCCCGTGCATGCTTTCTCCGTCTCTGAGAGTTCATGTGAGCTTTGTTTATGATGATTTAGAAGGCCTTGACTTTTTGGTGTCTTCCATCCTCTCTAGCTCTTACACTCTTTCTGTCTCCTCCTCTACAGAGTTCCCTGAGCCCTGACAGAGATATCCTACTAAGAGATTTTCAAAACTGATATGTAACTTACAGGCCGAATGCCTGATCTTTTTCTTGTTATTTTCAGACAACTCTGAATAAGTATTGTATGTTGAATACATTCCCTCCTTGCTGTCTATTAGCTCAACCTTTCAAAATGCATGATCTAATGACATTTATTTAACCACAAGTTTGTAATGATCACTGTTATCTAATTCCCAAAGATTTTCATCAGCACATCCTGTAAATAATTTCTCTTAAGTAATATCCATTAGCACTCACCTCCCATTTCTGCTTTCTCCCATCTTCCACTGGTTTATCTAAGGATTTGCCTATTCTGGACATTACTTACCATTAAAAATAATACAATTTGTGCCATTTTGAGTCTTACTTGTAAGTACAATGTTCTCCAAATTAAATCAGGAGGTGACCTGCTATGATAGTTCATCCTCTGTATAGGTAAATAATGCTCCTTTTTGTGGATATACCACATTTTCTTAACTTACTCTTTTGTCAGTAAGGGGTTGAGTGTTTCCATTGGGGTAAGGGATCATTTGGGAGCAATTTTACTTTAAACATTCTTGTGCAAACATCAGTTTTGAATCCTTTAGCTATATACTTTGAAAGTCAAAGCTCACTTTAAAATCATACTGTGTAATACCTTCATTGTTTGAATGCCACAGTTTTTTTCTACAAATGTTACATATTCTAGATAATAAAATTTGATTGGACTCATGGCTTACAAACACTTCACCCAGTCTGTGTGTTGTCTTTATACTTCTCTATAATGTCTTTTGAAACACAAAGGTTTTATTTGATTTTGACAGAGTTACTTTTTTCCAGTTTTTATGCCTTAGGTTTCATATATAATTTATGACAATAAATTTCACATACACATATAAGACCATGTCCAAGCAAATGTCCCAATGATTGATGTCTGCTATTTTTGATAGTTACAAAATTTTATCACACATTTAGGACTTTGATCGTTTTCAGGTTGTTTCTATATGGGGTGTGAGCTGCAGACCAAATTCATTCTTCTCTATCCAGGTGCCTGTGGTTCCAGCATCATTTGTTTGGAAGAGCGTTCTTTAGCCATCCCAGTAAGTTTTACACATACCTGCTATGTGCTGAGAACTGCTCTGAACTCTAGAGGGGTCCACAGCAACATCCCTTTCC
This sequence comes from Rattus norvegicus, assembly GCF_021556685.1. Lineage (NCBI taxonomy): Eukaryota > Metazoa > Chordata > Mammalia > Rodentia > Muridae > Rattus > Rattus norvegicus. The sequence continues at coordinate 136,388,935 of NC_141534.1, forward strand.
ATTTGAACACAATGCTTGTAGAGCGGGCATGGCAGGCAATGATAGAATAACACCAGCTAAATAACCACCACTCTGCCACACTGCACAGGGTGATCTGAAAATATCACTGAAGTGAGTGTGTTGACGTGTCTTTCCTTTATTTGTAAAAAGGCAGCATGCTGCTTCTAGAAAAGCTGTGCATTTCACAGAAGCAAGAGTTTCACAGATCCGCCATCTAACCAAGGCAAGGGCAGGTTGCTGTAGTGATTGTTTGCTCTAAGTGAAGCTGCATCCATGACTCCTCTTGCCAGCAGGGACACTTCACCCTCTTCCACTTTATCAGCTTGAGCTGGCGCTTCCGCCTCCCTGAAGGCTTTGCAGTAGGATATTAGGTCAGCCATATCCCTAAGACGCCATTTTCTAATCTCTAATGAGATGGATACAGTTCATACCTTCATGCCCAACAGTAAAACTAAGTCTCTCTATTTCTCTCTTGGGGCATTATGAGTGTCTCAAGACTTTGCATCAAGTGATTTCACTGGCACACATTACTACTTTAGAAGGGGCATTCGTTCAATTTGAACAGCTCAAGCTACTCAATCATTAAGTCAGAACATTTGTCAAGTACCTGTGCTAGAGTCCAGGCACCATAATAGACTGAGATAAATGGAATATGACAACCTGAACATTCACCACACCCAAATCCTTAGTAGGAATGTTGTTTAGTATCAAGCCAAAGAACTACTTTCTGGTCAGGCATTCATTTTATCTCATGTCTAGTAAATACCCTTTCATTTCTGAGGTAATGTGGTCTCCAGCAATCTCAGAAGTCATAAGCCTTTTCTTTGTGTTCAGCGAACCCAAATCCTATCACAAGCTGTCAATTTACAGACAGACATGAACTACCGGTTCTGATGGCCCTTTTTATCCAAGAAGCATGGGTTCAAGAACCCTATAATTATCAAATTCCTTATATGATACAGTATAAAATTTGTATAAAAACCTTTGCACACTGTCCCATATAATTTATATGCATAGTTTCTACATGTTCATGTGCCATATTTAAATGCCAGACATGACAAGAAGCAACTATAACCTCACTTCTGGGGGGTGCAGAGACATGAGGGTCCCTGAGGCTTGCTTGCCAGCCAACCTTGCCAAATTAGTGAGTTCCAAGTTCATTGAGAAATCATATCTTGGAAAATAATATGGAGAGGAAGAGACCCACTGTCAACCTCTGCTCTCCACATGCACATACACACACAAGAATATGGACACACACACAAGAACATGGACACACACACACACACACACACACACACACCAATAAAGAAGGAAGAAAAGAAAGAAAGAAAGAAAGAAAGAAAGAAAGAAAGAAAGAAAGAAAGAAGAAAGGGAGGGAGGAAGGAAGGAAGGAAGAAATGGAGACATATGTTACAGTTAAATATTTTCACATAAAAGTCCACATTTCAATTTTTCAATCATAAGAACTGAAAACCAGCCCATCGGCCCACATAGTCATGACCATATAGAATGGGATCCCCTCTCTACTCCTCCACAGTTGACATTGCCTTGAATTGCTGCCCTAACCTCCCTCAGTGATAGAGTGTGACCTAGGAGTTGTAAACTGAACTAAACCCTTTCTTATAAATGATGCTTTGGTCTATGATGTTTCATCACAGCCATATAAACCCCGACTAAGACAGTAGCAAATTACCTCAAAACTTAATAGCCTTAAACAATACTCATTTCTCATTGTTTGGGTGACTTGGGAAAGCAAATATAAATGAAAACAGTCCTCTAGCTTTCATCCACAAAAGCACAATGTACATTGCCTGGCTGCTTATATTCTGGGGTTCGTTCAGGGTGTAGTCAGCTCAACCTTCACTGGAAGAATCGACTTCTCCACAGTAGAATTTTTCCTCCTCTGCTGGATGGGGGCTGCAGTCACTAAGGACCTGTTGTCCACATAAGTTCCTTGGCTTTTGTCACCTGGGCCTCTACACAGAGCATCTCACACAACTGTTGGCTTTATCAAAGTGGGGGAGAAGTGGTCAACAGGAGAGAGAAAAGATAACACATGTGATACAGAAATCAATGTCTTTTGAATCCAAATAATGCTTCTGTTATATGCTACTCATTAGAGCCACTGGGCGTAGTCCACACTCAAGGGAAGGAGATTATATAGTATATGATATTAGGATGTAGGAATCCTGTTCATCTACATACTACATCAACTCTCTGACACAATCTATGGTTCCTGACAAGGACTCAAAATGGTAATGGTAAGTACTAAACTCTCTCTTGCTATGGAACTTGGGATGAATTACAAAACCTTTCTATCTCAATTTGCCAATGGAGACAATAGTCTATCTTGCAAGGTTAAATTCCCTGAGATACATGATGCATTTTAATTCAGAGGGCATGTAATGGCAAATATTCAATGTATATTGATAAATATTCCCACCATTGTGATCATATCATCTCCATTCTAGGTTGACTTAAGTGCTCACCTACAGTTGCCCTCATTATATAACAGACACACACAAACTCTCTAAGAATATATCTTGCTTGTTCTTATGGGAAGTCAGCAAAGAAATAGATAGAGGGTGATTAACACCAGGTATTATTTGTTCTACTCTCATTTATCATAATAGCTCCTTGAAGATATAAATACAAACAAAAACAAACAAACAACGAACAAAACAAGACAAAAAGATTAACTGTGGATTACCTCAATCCAGATTTCTTCTCACCTTTCAGGGCTGCTCCAAATAAAATTGTGTGTAAGAGCCTGAGTCTGATTAGCCTTCGGGCTTAAAGACCAAAGCTGCTGTCCTGAGCTTGAGTACATGAAAATTACCTTTATTTCCAAGAGGTTATGACTTCATCTTTATTTCAAAGAGGTCACAAGTCTAGGATTTAAAGAAGACCGAGGACCATTTTAGTCCGTTTTTCTCATTAAATAAGGAAACATAATTTCCAAGAAGTGAAGGTACCAAATAAGTAGTAGAACTCCCAAGACCTTATTTTTACTTGATCTAGCCAATCCTTAGCTTCCGTCTCTGTCCAAATAGAAGTTTTCTTGAGAAAACCAATTCATCCTACCTTCATGCTGAATATGATCGACAGTAGGAAGCCAAGGCTATAAGCACTGTCAGAACAAATTACCCACTGTACCTCTCACTAACTCTGTGCTATCATCAGAGATCAACTATGGTTCAGCTTATTCCAAGGTTATCACAGAAAAGTCCTAAAGATGCTTTATATGTACCGAGATACCTCTCACCAAAGACAGAGACTCAAAAGGCTTTCCAGAGTCCAGCCACTAATTAGGGACAAAGGAAGTAATAGGTTCAGCTTTTCTGATCTCAGGGGAACCACAAGTCTCTAGTCTTATGGTGTTTGGGGTGTGTCTTCTCAAGTGCCCAGGAGAGTGTTGCCTGCGGGATACCCAGACCACATTCATCCTGAAATGAGCCTTAAAGGGCAACCACATGTGTTCCTAACAAGAAGATGGACCAAAAGGATCCCACTTAAATCTCATAACTGTGCTCCATTGACTTTTGTCTCCCACTTTAATTACATTGGAACAATTATTTGCCAGGCCACCATTACTTACCATATTTACACAAATAACAGGATCAGAGAGGTTACCATTCATTCTTCCTTTTGACTCTATTTTTCCTTCTAGAATAATATCTCTCTTTTCCTGTCTCACTTCTAATGTGATACCAACATAATGATGAGGTTTAATTGTTCCTGGGAGAAAAGCTTTTTAAAATGTGTTCCATGATATGCTTACAATAAGCAATTTCTCTCCAGAGGAAGTTTTCCAATGGGGGGGGGGTGATTCTTAAAAGTAATTTCAGCTGCAAAGTAGATTAAATATCCACCATATTAGTCACAGAGCATTAGACGGAATTGGGTTGAGGGAGCAGGGGTCAAAGAGTGGTTGAAGTTTGTAGCCCACCAGAGGAACAATAAAACCCAACCACACTTAAAATCACTAACTTTAAACCCTTTGATATGAGATCCAAAAGCTCACTGCTCCTTCCAAGAACTTCCAAGAGCCATGCCTAGTAAAAGAACAAGTCTCTTCCAGAGATCTTCATTTTATGAACTACTTTAAGTGCATCAGAAGGCAACGGGGGTGGGGGTGGAGGGGCGGTTCCTTGTCTTTAGAAAGGAATGCGTTTCTATGTTTGTTCAAGTCCCAAAACCCCAGCTCCATTCTTCAAAACATTCCCAGACAAATAGGTTCCAACTGAACGTGATGTGTGAAAGACTTAAAGCTCATTTCTGAAGCTGCGCATAGGGTCTCATGTAATCCTGGCTCTTGGAAGGCTGTGGCAGAAGAACCGCGGATTTGGTGCCAAGCTGTGCTGCGTGGACAGAAGCAAACCTCTGTGACTGTGAAGTTGCTCCTTCCAATTCTGTTAGCCCCAGCCCTTGGTGCCGCTGCCTGGGAGCTCCTGAACTCATGTCTGAGGGGCAGGGTTTTCAGGGCTGATGGGTTTTGATTATAACGTCAAACTGAGCTCCCAGTAACTTCCAAAGACACTCTTGTGAGACATCTAAAAGCCTCAGTGCCCCTGCCCGTGGAGGGAAACAGCATGAGGCAAATCTCTGAACTTGAAGTTGGCCTGCAGAGACAACTGAAAATTGAGGCAAAGGCTGGGAAGTCATGAAATATGCAGAGAAAGGGCTTCCTATTTGCCAAACTGACTGCGAAATTAGAGGCATGAAGAACAACAATGGAAGAAAATCAATCCACCTTTTCTAATCACTAAACGACTTACCTATTCCTTCCGCCATGGCTGTTAAGTGCGCTGGGTTCTGTCTCCAGCAGCTAATAAAATCAATGTTAACATCTATTAAAGCTATAAGCAGTACATCTGTAAATAACGAGATGTTCTCTTTGGTGCTGGCTATTAGAATGAGTGAACACTGGCTATAGGGAAGAGTTGTAAACATAGTTATACTTACAATTAAACTAAGTATGTTTATTTCTAAGAAAGTGAGTAAATTATAGAATTCCCTAGTGGTTGGGCTAATGCAGATTTGGGATAATATTATGGGGAGAAAACTTGTTCAATGGAAACTTTTTACCACAAACTTGTTAAGGGGAAATTGAAAAGACTGCACGCATTATATAGCTGAGAGGTACAATTCTAGCATTTGTTTGTATCAAAGAATATATAGTTTCCCAGATGGAATGGTGAACCAGGAACAAAAAGTATCCCCATGAGAGTTAAACTGTTCACAGTTGGACTGAAGAATCTGGTGTAGCTTGAGTCCTTCGGAGCATATAGCATAGCTGTGCAATAGGGAACAAAACCATAACACTGTTCAACTGAGAGGCACTTACAATGCAATGCAAAAAGACAGCCATGTCACTAAGATTCCGTATCATATGCGGCCTCTGTGAGACAGCGTCTGAGCCCAGATCTCATTGCCTCTGTGAGCTCAGATAAGTGACCTCACTTTCTCCAACCTCGTTCTATTAAAGTGAGGGTCATAGCAGTACTTCTAATCCGGTGAGCTCGTTGTAAAGATTCAGTGATCTATCTAACCCCTGTAGCCATTAGAACAATGCTGCCGTATACTCAGGATTTAAAGTGTTTGAGTTTACTATTTCTTTTGCAGTTGGTGCATACAGTATAAACTCGAAAAGGAGAGAGAGAAAGGTAAGACTACTGCTGCTGCTGGCCCTTCCATCCAGCTTTCTTCCTTAGTGCACTTACAATGACTAGGTATTTAACACAGCTTCAGAACACATTATACTTATATAATATGTACACAGACATTTTTAAATGATGGGATATCTTTCATACCACTCTGAAGTTTGCTTGTTTCACTTATAGGTCCACTTGAAGGCATCTCCACAGAAATCCTTTAGAGATATCCTGCTCACCTCAGCGAACGATGCAACATAGGTCACCAACTATCACGTGTTGAGCAGGTCCTTGCTGATGTTCATGAGGATGTTTCCAGCCTTGTTGTCACATACAATGCCTCAGTGTGCACAGGGAAGCAGACATGTTTGTACACATGTGTTTCCATCTGTAGGAAGAATATCAGCCAAGTGGAAGTGATAAATCAAAGACAGAATTTTGCTATCTGTGGCAAAAGACATCCACTGGTCCCGAAGCAGATCTTCAAACAAGAGTCTACTTTGACGAGCTGATTATATTAAAAAGCAGAAGATATTACTTTGTGTCATAATTTTTGTAGAAAAAATATTGCAGCTGGCCCAAGGAGTGCAGCCAGAGAAGACTGAGGCAGGAAGAGCACAAGGTATGTCTTGGCTGAGGGCAGAGTGACCTCAAGGCTAGCCTGGACCACTTAGTGAGGCCCTGTTTCAAAATGGGGGAAAAAAACCAACAACAGCAAAAGAGAGAAAGAAAAAAGAAAGGGAGAAAGAAAGAGAGCGAAGGAAAGGGAGGAAAGGAAAAAGAAAGGGAGAAAAAGAAAGAGGAAGAGAGAAAGAGAGAAAGAGAGAAAGAGAGAAAGAAAGAAAGAAAGAAAGAAAGAAAGAAAGAAAGAAAGAGAGAGAAAGAGAAAGAAAGGGAGAAAAGAAAAAAGAAAGAAAAGGTGATAGGGATGAAACAGCTAGGGCCTTTGCTTCATATGTACAAGGCCCAATATGGAAGAAGAGTAGAAGAGGAGGAAGAGAAGGATGAAGAGGAGGAAGAGGAGGAAGAGGAAGAGGAGGAAGAGGCAGAGGAGGAAGAGGAGGAAGAGGCAGAGGAGGAAGAGGAGGAAGAGGAAGAGGAAGAGAAGGAAGAGAAGGAAGAGGAGGAGGAGAACGAGGAGGAAGAGGGAGGAGGAAGAGGAGGAAGAGGAAGAGGAAGAGAAGGAAGAGGAGGAAGAAGAGGAAGAGGAGAAAGAGGAAGAGGAGGAAGAGGAAGAAGAGGAAGAGGAGGAAGAGGAGGAAGAGGCAGAGGAGGAAGAGGAGGAAGAAGAAGAGGAAGAGGAAGAGAAGGAATAGAAGGAAGAGAAGGAAGAGAAGGAGGAGGAGAAAGAGGAGGAGGAAAGGGAAATAGAAAAAGTGACCTTGAGGTGGAGAAGGTAGGGTAAGTGCCTATCGATTATTCAGTAGCTTTCAGTACAAGATATATAATTTTTAGAAAGTTTTGTGGCTACTTTTACCATGTTATCTTCTCCAAAGGGACAGAGCTCATGAGTTACGTTTACTGAGCCTACATGTCAATCAGATCAAGTGTTTGTTCATTATCTGAAAACATTATTCAAGTAGAATAAAAGGCAGGAAATCAACAAGGGAATTTTTTTCTCATTTGACAATGGATAACAGATGGAATATATGATTTGGCCAATAACTGATAGTCATATGTGGTATCAGTGGCAGGGAAAGGCCCAGAACCTGGGGATGCTAATCCAGGGTCAGGCCCCTCTGCTGCCTAATTTTGGAATCTTGGAATGAATTCCATCAGAACCAGATCAGGGTTGATAAAGCAAGCTGTAACTTAGATAAGCAGACTTATAAAGACTTCCAACTGAGTTGGGGCATGGCCATGATGGGAGACAGGGTGTCAGCTCATAAGCTTGTCCATTTAAGTAACATACTGATGAAATAAATGACATTCTACATACAGTATTCCTTGTGGAAAATATTTATGATAGCAGGCGTTATGTCAGTAATATCAGCATTTCACAAATCTCTGATAAGAGTCACAAAAAATGTATTTTTATGACTTTCATATTTTTACATATAGGAAGTGTTTCACTGCCGGAGAGGTTATATGTTCAATTTCCTGGAGATTGAAAGATTATTTTTGAGCAAAAGTTGAGGAAATGAATATAACAATGCTCTTACACATGCTAGATTTATTTCATAGATAATAATGAAAGTACGGATTATCTCCCCAAACTTAAGAAATTCTTCCTTAAACTCTGAATCCCCCTCATTGAGATACAGTTCCTCAAAAGGCAGTGGGCAATGCCAAATGTTTGCCGAGTCCCTGTTTCATTGTCTTATGCGAGTACGACAGATTCTGGACACCGATTACAATTTAAAGACTCGATTTTCAGCATTAACATTACAAAATATAAATGACATTAGTATAAAGGAAAATAGCTATTGATGAGTCAGACTAGTTCACACAGATAGATTCCTATCTGATGGAAGGGAAAACAAACCTTTAAAGCAATCCCCAGCATCCTTTGAGTGAGGCTTAAGAGCAATATTACTAATCAATAGGGAGCGAAAGAGGCCACAGCATCATTTAGTTCCCTGTGGTACAGACGTTCCCTATTGAGCATCCTTTATTTGCCCCATACACAAAACACCAAAGTTAAAAGTTGACAAGGAATTCAAATAAAATGAGCTGGCTACAAACTCCACACCATATACATGGAGTGACTAATTATTCCCCCTGCTTGTCTGGCTGTTATCATTAGAGTACATCTCGTTTTACTGTTTTTGTATGTGCTTTTACATGTTTCTCCAGTTTGATATTATCTGTTACAAACAGCCAGCTACTTAGGAGCTGCTTCCACAGTATTTTATAACAAGCCCGGGCGGGCACTTAATGAGCCTATTACAAGGACTACAGGGAGAAGAGGCTTTTGTGAGCCCCTTTCTGCCTGTCCCCTTTTGAGTTTAGGAGGTAGGATAAAGCCATTGAGAGGAGAGCTTAAATGAGCTTTTGCTGGTCGATCCACCTTGAATAGAACTGGTATGGTTCATTTAGAAAGAGAGAGTGGCTTGGAAGGGACCAAGAGAACTCCAGGGAGCATCTCTGAGGGGGGTTGCCGTGGCAGCCTCCTAAAGCTCCTGGATGAGTCCATTCCAGAATCTGCATAGTTGAAGTTATTACCTTTACTCGGACATAAACTTGGGTGAATAAATTCACAGATTTGACGTCATCCTGCTTGGAAAAGAGCACAGTCTAGCTCATAAAGACCGTGAGACGTGGCTAGTTAGAACAGAGGCAAAGAATATGGAAGGCTCTGGCAATTGACGTCAGGCACACCAATAGTCTAATTCCATTTCTGCTTCTCACTGGCCCTGTGGCTGAGGAAGTTCCTTAGTAAATCTACTCATGCTTCAGTTTCCCCCTCTGTAAAATGGGTGTGATGATCCTGTTGCCTAGCAATAACTTGGTGTATACAAGTGTCTTACTATTCCTGGCTATACCCAGACCCATCAAAGACTCCCTAGGGGGATAGTATCCTTCCTACCTACAAAAGAATCAGTGAGCCTACACTAGTCATCTAATAAAATTTGTAAACATCTAACCATTATACATTTGGCTTCTTTAAAAAAAATTGGCTTCATTTAAAACAAACAATTTGACACAAAATTAGCCATTATGATTTATTGCCTAACAATTTATTGATTTCTTAGTTTATTTTCCTATGAGTTTCTCCCACCCACACGATCACCCCAGACAAAACAGGCAGCTAGTCATTTGAATGTATGAGTTTTCTTTCCAAGGAAATGTTTTTTGTATAATTAAAGTGATAACTAAGGTTTCTTCCAATGCTTTGTAAAAAACTGAACAAGGTTTCAAACTGACATATTTACATGCACATGTGCAGGCTTGTGTTTAAGGAATTGTGTATTTTAAGTTGACTTTGAAAGCCTTTAGAGATTGGATTATTCTTCGACCTATGGCAGTCCTACCCATTTGATTCATTCATTTATTTACTTCTTCTTACCTTTTTCCCCGCTGAAGTAGTTTGTGTCATCAGTCCCTGAAACACATGAACCCACTGTGAATCATGGCAAGAAGACACCAGAGGACCCAAAGGAACCCAGAGCAGGCAGAAGAAAACAGCCTTTTCCTTGGATAGTAGCACTAGCTCAGAGACAAGACCCAGCAAGAGATTTCCAGATTCATGTCTATCTAAGACCTTATGAGGGAGTCACAGATCCATGAAGGGGGGCTTGGATCTTGGCTATGTAAGATTTCAAGTAGGTCCTGATGCCCTGGTTACCCAAGAGCCTCCCCATGCCTTCATGTTGTGTCACATACCAGGTTACCAGGGAAAACAAAAAAAGTCAGGGATCTCATTGGCTTGAGTCTATCTGACCACCCCACACAGCCAGAAGGGGTCAGATTAAACCAATAAAGATAATACCAGGCATGAGAACAACCATTACAACCCCTCAACTGTCAGTCATAGCCAAATGATTGCCTTTGCAATGCGATCTATTTTCTGCTGAATTAAAGAAAACACATGGCATTATTTCATTGGGAGAATACTGTAACTAGCTGCTTTGGGTTGTCAGGTTGGTTTGTGTTGAGAGTTGAGGACTGACTCTAAGACTTTGCACAGGCTAAGCAAGCACTCTACCACTGACCTATGCCTCTCCCCACCCAGTCCTCTCTTTACTTTTTATTTTGAGACAGAGTCTCTCTCTTTAACCTGCCAAATACAGAACTCATTCTGTAGCCCATTTCAGCCTGAAGCTATTCCTCCTGCCTTAGCTTCCTTTCCAGTGTATGCTATTTCTAATGTGTCAGAAGCCACCACATCAGGCATGACAATCTAGACATTCAGATAGGCCAAGTGTTCTCCCTGCTCACAGTTGCTTCTATCTTGCCCACCTGAGCAGTGGCTTTGTTTTATTTAAATAGAAAATTAAACCAAAGATACACATGCGCCTCAAATAGGATACCCATTTCCCAGTTCACTAGTGGTCCAGCACAAATCTCCATAATCTTTTGATTCCTGCCAACCATGGAAGACAGGTCTGAGGTTCAGAGTCAGGATGTACAGGCTAACTCTCTTTCAGACAACCGAGCCCCTGTACATAAGTCCATCCTCATACCGTAGTCTTACTAAGATGGGTTTAATGGGAATCTGAAATCCGGTTCATTCCTTTCTCAGTAAATGAACCTGGTGAGGATTATACAAGATGAATGTCCTTTATAAACAAAGTCATTCAAAACCACCACCAACCTTCCAAACACTAACACTCTCTAAAGTGTGTGTGTGTGTACGTGTGTGTGCATGTGTGTGTTTGTATATGCTTTAGTGAGTGTGTGAGTATGTGTATGTATGTGTGTTTGTGTATGAGAGTGTGTATGTGAATATGCATAGGAGTATATGCATGTGTGGTACATGATGCGTTTGTAAGTGTATATGCGTGTGTGTAGTGTATGATGTATCATGTGTGTGTAAATGCGTGTTTAAGTATGTGTATGTATATGTATGAGTATGTATGTGTATGTTTGTGTGAGTGTGTATGTGGTATATGGTGTGTTCGTAACTGAATATGTATGCGTGTGTGCTATATGATGTGTAGTGTGTGTGTGAATATGTATGAGTGTGTATCTGTATTTGTGTGTGTGTGTGTGAGTGTGTGTGAATGCATGAGTGTGCGTTTGTGGGTATATGAGTGTATGGGTGAGTGTGTGTAATATATGATGTTTGGTGTACATGAGTGTATGTGTGAGTATATATACGTGCATGTGAGTGTGAGTGTGCATGTGTATATGGTATGTGTGAGTATATGTATGTGCAGTATATGATGTATGGTTTATGTGAGTATATATGTGCACTGTATGATGTGTGGTGCAGGTGAGTGTATATGTGTGATATGTGGTATGTGTGCGGGTATGTGTATGTATATATGTGTGTGTGGTATATGATATGTGGTGTGTGTATGCATATGTGTAGTATATGAGGTATGGTGCTGTGTACATGTGTGCGTGGTTTGTGTGGTTCGGGCTGTGTGATGTATGTGTGTGGGATGTGTGTTTGTATACACATTTCTGCCATAACATACATAGAAGGGCGACTGTGTAAAGACTGGTGAGAAGGAAGGCATGCCTGAGCCAGGGCTGCCCAGTGACACCAATATCACAGTCGCCTCACACTCATGTGACAGGGCAGCATGTACTCCCAGGCATGGGTGGCAGCCTCACTGTCCCTAGATGCCTCATCATCTCAGTCAGACTCAGTACTTCAACCTTATGGAGTTGGTTCTCTCCTTCCGTATTTGTGTGGGTTCTGGAGATCAAACAAGTGTCGCCAGGCTTCTTTACCCACTGAGCCATCAGTACATTTTGAACAACTCCATGTTTTCAACTTTGTCTTCCAAAGTGTTTTTCTTGGCCCCTCTCTCCTTGTTGCCCTTTCTGCCTTCCTTCCCTCCCCGAAAGAGAGAGAGAGAGAGAGAGAGAGAGAGAGAGAGAGAGAGAGAGAGAGATGCTTCATTTAAGTCTTTTACCTAAGTCATTAAAAACAAAACAAAACAAACCATTGCTGTTAATTATGCAAATAATCACATGCTAACCCCCAGAGCTCAGCCAGGTTCAAGTGCAACCTTCATTGCTTCCTTAGATTTAAAACTATTTGTTCAATTACTCTACCCAGTGTGCTTTGTTACAGGATGTCACTTCCTGTTTCCTAGAGTTACGTTACATTGTTGTCTCTGTAAAGGGAACTGGTCCTGTCATTACTTCAGACCAGAGGACACTCAGTCCCTCCCAACACAGAAGGTTGCCCATGGTGACCTCTGGAGCAGAGAGAAAGAGATTTCTATGCTCATTCGAGCCTTTGACCTGTCTACTGAGAAGTCCTGCAAGGATGAAAATACCCTAATTACATAAGCGATTTAATTTTGATAATGTAATAGCCGACCATTAGGTATCAGACCAGATTCAAGTGGGATTGGCCCTGCTTCCTGAGCTCTGAATTACTCCTCATTAAGCTATTTCATGCAAACTTTTGTTTTTACTAGGTATCAGGATTTTTGTACACACACACACACACAGAAACACACACACACACACACACACACACACACACACACACACACACACACACATATATAATCAGACTTTTCATGGGTGGGTGGGGAAAGCAGATCCAGATGCCTATACCTGCATATGGGGACACCAGAGCAAAACATGAGGTGTTCTTCTTAATGACTCTCCGTTTATTATCATGGTTTATTTTAGTTTGTTTTTACAATATTTATTATCAGGATCCTCACTGAACTAGAAACTTACTGCTTTGGCTAGGCTGCCTGGCTGTTAGCCAGTGAGCTCTCTGCATCTCCCTGGAGCTGCCCCCAAACTTGGATTCCAGACCTGCACAGCCATGCCCTAGCCTCTGATGTGAGTGTTGGGGATTCAAACCCAGATCCTCATGCTTACAGAGCAAATGATCACACCCGCTGAGCCCTGTCCCCAGCTACTACCTTTGGTTATAATTGCTTGTTTATTTGTAAGTTTTGGACTTAGTCTTTTCCTGCAGCCAGATTATCCTCAAATTCATGATCCTTCCCAAGCAATAGGACCACATACATCCATGCACTCGGGTTCAGGCTGTCCAGACACTAAAACATAATTAAATTCTGAGAGACCATTGACTTTCTTTTCTTCTTAAACAAACTAATTACAGAAAATACTATCTTTGCCGCCTCTCAGAGGTTACCTGGGGAGCATTTGCAGACTGGATCCCAGATACTACTGCTTCAGAAGAAAGGCCAGACAGATGTTGAGAAGCCAAGAAAAAAAAAGGTTGATTTTATCATGTTTTGCAATCTTTCTCTTATTGCAAAGATTAGTGTTTTTAAAATATACAAAACCCTGTATCCAATCGTTTACTTTATTTCTCTTATAGACATGAATCAATGAGTGTAATGTCCCAGGGCAATGACCTGCTTACTTCAGAGGAACCATCAGATTCTTTTCCCATGGGCTTCATGGAAAAGTAAAGATACTGGAAAGTCGAAAAGGCAGATTTCATCCGTTTGAAGTCATGAGCAGAAATCAGTAAAACAAGACAGATTTCTCTCTGAACCGGGAACCCAGAATTCCATGTGCCTTGATGTTGACTGATACCAGTTGCCAAAGTCCAGCTCTGAAACTGACTGAGGAGCTCTCTACTCCCACCCTGCAAGGCAGTGCTGGGCTAAAACTGTGGTTGTTTCCAATTGCACCTCTCACTTAATTACTACTCAGTCGTTCCTGTTCTCACAATCAGAGGCAAGTGTGTAATGGCTACCGCCAAGCACGGCCGTTACTGTTTTGTAGCGGTAGATATTTGCACCTAAATTAGAAACTGCCACCAAAATCAGAGGCACAAAAAGAAGGCGGAAGAAGGAAGGAAGGAAGGAAGGAAGGAAGGGAGGGAGGGAGGGAGGGAGGGAGGGAGGGAGGGAGGGAGGGAGGGAGGGAAAGAGAATGAAGTAAGGGAAAGAAGGAAGGATAGATCCCTGAAATTTGTGCTGATTCAACCTCTCATTTTGATAAAAGGATCGAAAGAAAGAGTTTCCTCAGGTAACTATAAGAAATTCCTTCAGAAAATTAGAAGACCAAGATCTAGGGGTTGGGGGTGGGGTGGGTGGGGTAAATAGAAAAGGAGGAGGGAAGCCAAAATCTCTGGAGAAAAATAATGCTGCCCTATCAACATGTGCGTATTTTCTTATCAAAGGAAGCCCAACTTGTGTCATTCAAATCAGAACTTCAGGAATGTGGCTAAAGCGATCAATTTCTTTTCACAGACAGCAGATGCATGAATGCTTTACGCCGCCACCCCACCCCTCCCCCGAACATTTTGTTTCTGAGTCCTTAAAATTTACCACCTTAGTGTCTGAAACACCCCACCTCCCCAGAGATGCCTTGGGGTCTGGGGAGAAGCACTTCAAGTCCCACAGCCATGCTTTCCTGAGAAACACGGTGTTGCTGAAGTATAAACAGAGAGCGCTCTTTCTTTGACCCACTCTGCAGCGTGATGGGGTAGTGTTGTTAGTTTATGTGAGGGAAAATAGCATAGGCTTTCTGAAAAAAAGTGGAATTGGATTAAGGCCTTTGTGCGCGCCTCAATGCTGAGGGGAATTAGCAAGGGTTGTAGGCACTTAAAGGGGCCCTCATGCCGAAGCTTATCCCAGATTTTGCACAATAAACATTTGAATATCAACAGTGTTTTGCAACTTGCAGCACTAATGTATAAACTTCTCTCTTTTGAAACTCTCAAATCCTTCCAAATGTCTGTAACACTTGCTACGGACACATATAGAAGCTGGGGTAGAAAACACCTACTTGGTGGTGGAAGTCTGCTTTTAAAAAAAAAAAAAAAGATCTTTCTCCCTTTCCATCTCCAGGATCTAGAATGTTTTATAATGGCTGGCTGGTTTAAGGACTTTAGATGCTCTATTTAATTTTAATCATTCAACTTGCTCTCAGGCTTTGCATTCTGATATGGGGGAGGGGAGCGACTCAGGCCTAAACAAGGATACGTGACCGAGTTCAGAACCGTTTGAGCCAGATTGTTATGGTTGGATTTCTTTCTTTTTTTTTCTAACTTCGGAATCCTAAAGGATCTTTTTGTTTTAAAAGGAATCCGTGTGAAGATTTCAAAGAACAATCCACCTTGGAAAGAAAAAGGCTATGCTGTTGGTTAAAGCCCACCTTTTCGGGAATCCGAAGAGGAAAAGCACTTTCCCACCCTGTCTGATACCCTGTCATCCTGGCTCAAGGCTGCAGGCTGATTTCTGTAGCAAGGACATCCAACATCGAACACTTATTTAGTGCTCCTGACCTTAAGCAACTTCTATTTTTCCTCTGTGGAGTCCCAAACTCCGAAAAGTGATCTCTACATATTGCAGAGCAGGGAAAGGGGGGGGGGGGCACACTTGGTGTTTTGTTTTCTGAGCACAGAATCTTCCCGTGATTCCTAGCAACCCAAAGGCAACAACTACCTGTGTGTGAGCCTGGCCTTAGTATCATTTCATCGGCTTTGAGTCTCTGAATTTCTCACGCAGATGCTAGCAACACAAACGCATTGCATCAGAAAAATCTCTGCAGTTTAAGAAATTTGATGGATAAACAGATTCCTCCCTCCCTCCTTTCCAGCAGGTAGAGAGGAATCACAAGAATGCAGCCTGGTGCTAATGCCGTCCACCCAATTGAGAAATTTCCTGGGAAAGTATATCTAGAGTGACCCAAAGGAGTAATGAAACACTTGTTTGAAATTATTTTTTCCCCTGTAACTGTGCTCATTTCATGCCTGAAAAGACGGTGGTAAAAATCCAATTGCACTGGGGGCCAGTTGGGGACGGTGCAGGGATGAAGACATCACTGTCCACAGCAGCTCAGACGCTTGTTGAAGCAGTTTGCCTATTGAATTTGATACAATGACGTGTAGCTGAATAAAGTTATCTCCAGTTCTGAATAGGATGGTGTCAGTGGGAGGGTAAGAAGGGGGAAACTTGCAATCTGAAAAGAATTCTTTTTTTTCTCTCTCTCTCTCTCTCTTTTAAAAAAAAAAAAAGAAAGAAAAAACTTGAAGGTCAGGGTCCAGCTGCTGGACAAGAGCAGAATACAACAAAATGCTGGTCGGGCCTAAATAAAGGGGACTATGGACACCAGAAACACATATTGCAAAAGTTGCTTGCTTCAAGTAACCAAGGTATTAACATCTATTTCTATAGGCAAAGAGCTATTTTCTCCCGTTAGAATTGCCTTAGACTCTGATGAGAAACATAGGAATATGAAGAGCATCTGTAAAAATCCCAGCTTTTAATGAAACAGACGAAACAGGCCATCAAAGGTAGGAGAAAAGAAGAAATTCTAATGATTATGGCTTAATTCTAATAGATTATAATTATTATGATTGGTACGAGCCAGCTTCTGACTGACATTCCATTTTCCCCCCATTTAAGCTTTCATTTAAAGGGTGGGGGTGGGCGGGGGTGGGGGGGAACTAACGGCCATTAATTATTCTGCAGCATCTCCTGCTTAACTCCACACAAGGCCTTTAATCAAATAGAGGAAAGAGATAAAACCTTTCAACGGGGAGCTGTCAGAGTCCCGCTTTCCCCCAGCCCTGTTCACTCTCCAACCATTTGGAAACTTAACATTTTGAGGTCTGGCCATCCTAGTTTCTGTGATAGAGAGGCAAACTGAAGGACGGGCAGAGGGTCAGATGTGGAGTAAACTCAAAGGTTGGAGGATTGATGGTGAATTGGCTTGATCTGCTAATAAATGTTTATTACCAAGTCCCACTGCTATTGATTCCTTTGACTTGTTTTTTTTTTTTTTTAAATCAAATGTGCTGGCATTTCCCAGGAGCCACAGGGCTCCTTGCACACTTCTCTTGGTCAGAAGTTGTGCCTCTGTACTCTGCTATGGCTTTAGAAGACTGAATGAGAAAAGGGGAAAGGAAGGTAGAATGTGGGAAGCACATCCTAGAAATAGGGGGGAAACAGACACCTCCTACCACAAGCTATAGCTGTTTGCTTTTGTTTTTCTATGCATCTGTAGAAAGTCATCTCCAAAGCTTGAAACCCCGAGGTGACAGCCATTTGTTGCTAAGTTCATGCTGAGGTATTTTCAATTGCCCTTCCTACCTGGTTAGCATTGGGGTTGGAGGGACGGGCGCTCCACAAGGTTTTATTTTGAATATTGCACAGTGATGATTTAGTTGACTGTGATCTTGCCAATTTACACAAGGGGGAGAGGAGCAAACATTTTATTGCCTTGCCTTTTTTTTTGACCTGAGAATTTTAAAAGTCCAGAATGAACATCTGAACTCGTGGTTGTGAACACCATCATATATTAAAATTTCCCTGTGAAATTTCACTTCATATGATTGTCATAGAGACAAACTCATCTTGTCAACGGAAAGCCAGTTAACCTTGACCTAAAAACCACGAGACACTAATAATAATGGGGAAAAACTAAATTAGCTCACTTTCTTAACATAACATGGTAGATACCTAAATTTTAGCAAAGTCATTTATCTGCATGCCCTCCGCCCCCCCCCCCCATCTTGGAAAGACAAGTCTGGGGATAATCAATAGATTGAGCTGGTCATGCTATCGGGTGGCCCAACGTTTTAATACATCGGTCTTTTTGTACTTCAAGTGGAGAAAACAAAATAAAAGGACGAGTTTCCTCAGCACACATATGTTACCATGGGACTGGTGACAGACACACTGATATGCAGGTGACAGAGGTAAAGGGACTGGGAATGTGAGATTGTAAAGGTTTCTTTAAAATGTCTTTGCAGAAATGATAGCTTCTCTTGTGTGGTCCTCCAGGCTGCAGTGAACAGCTCCGTGGCTGCAGTCGTTAAAAGGAGGATCGGTGGCATGCTGTGTGTATAATGTAACTCTTACCAACGACTCCCAGAGATTAGGAGGCTGGCAGAAGGATGTCAATGGAGGTTTAAGGGCTCTGCTTTCTGAAGTTGTTGGGAGTTAATAATTAATGAATATCTTTCTTTGATGGCTCTTTTATATTTGGATGTGGCTGCCTGAAAATTAAACACAAAGAAAACTTGATTTGGCTTGTCATTAATTTTGACTTTGCTTAACAAAAATTTTGTGTGTGTGCGTGTGCATTTTAGCATCCTAGTCCTGCTTGCTTGGCCCTGATTTAATGTGGAGATGAAGTCCTTGATGGAGAAAACTGTTTGAATGTATCAGGGTTGGCACAATGGTGGGGTTGGGTTTTTGTTGTTGTTGTTGTTTTTTTTCTTTCTTTTTTTTTTTTTTTTTTTTACAGTTAGTGTGTTTTAGGCAGTTTTCAAGTCTTTCAGATGGGCTGGATCCAAATAAGCCACTTAATACAATATGTTCACAGAGGAGTTCCTAGCCTCACACTGTGTAATAATTTATTCTGAGTTCCCTGTAGCATATGACACTTAGGCTGATATTTTATTCTATGTTGCATTTTAAAAGCGAGGCGGGGAGAGTTACATAATCACCTATAATAAGCAAACGCTGAATGCGTTCTGTCTCTGTGCTAGTCTTGTCAGCTAATGGACAACATTTTGACCAAATGAGTAGAAAAACATATTAATTGAGAAAAATTAAGTTTTGAAGTAGATCCAGCCTTGAAGATGTTCAGATAAACTGTTGCCATAGGATACATGTAATTTATCACAATCTTTATTTGTACCAAATCCATTATGCTTCCGTGCATTGATCTTAGCACTAAGACAGTGACTGCTGCCTCCGTTATCTGCACTGGGTAATACTTCATTAGGACCACACTTAAAGTCATTTCAAATGTCTTTTTTATGCCAAAACAATTCCTGTTGACTCATTTCCAATTTCTAATTATATGAACAATTATTTCTGAATCCCACAGTTCTCCTAAGTAGCAACTATTTTAATAACTGCAATGATACTTTCATCAGTTCATATGCTGTCTTGCCTCCGCAAATAATCAAACATCTGCGGGTTGCGTTTGCTGTCACTGAGTAAATGATTTTATTTAAGAGAAATCATGTAAATGAAAGAGGAAGACTGACTATGCAATTTACCATTTTCATTAGCAGGAGCGCGTCATTTCCCGTAAGAACTATACTTCCACACCTGAAGAAAAGTGCCCTTCGCCTCACTCACTTCCTCTAATGAGGTTAGGGAATAGAATCTGATTCTGGAAAAATAATATGAAAAAAAATTCTATTTGAGTATAGATATTCTTTGATATTCTGTTGATATTTAATTAATGACCGGCACAGATGATCTTTAATGCATCGTGCTGCTGTGTGGGTTTTGCTCTGACACAGTATATTAGGTTTCTTTCTAACTGTGGCCTTAGAAGTTAATAAATGCGTCCTGTATGTCACTACTCGGGAAGTGGAGTCCATGCTTCTAAATCTTTGCTTAGACGTGTTTTGTTTTCTTTGCTGTTTGTTTGTTTGGGGGATTTTTGTTTGTTTCTGTGCTTGCTTGCTTGTAAACATGTATGAGTCTTTTTGTTTGTTGGGTTTCTTTTTGTTTTTGTGGTTTGTTTTTTTGGGGGGGGGTCTCAATACCTTTTAATAGACACCGATGGCATCCATTTACAGAAAAAAACTGGACGGCTCCCTCTTCATTCCAACTCCCAATGCTATCTGTGATCTCCTGTAATTGATAAGAACATTTCTCCCTTGTTTCTGTCTGACAGATGTCAAATGCAGAAAGCTGCTGACCTAGTGGGGCCATAATATACTTGTTCATGTCCTTACCTGTTGTCACAGAACAAGCTAGAAAAGAAACCTGTCTGCCTGGGTATGTGATTGGTGCTTAGGTCTGACTTGACAGTACCTCAGGAGGATGTCTTAAAGCGATAAGGAATGAAAACAGCAAAAGATAATAAAAGTTCCTAACCAAAATGCTAACAGGTGACAAGATCGTGAGCACGAAGAGGGCAGAGAAAACTAGGAGAAGAATTATCTTAGTAAGAGTAGTAAATAATACTGCTTTAGGAATACACACTTGTGTATGTGGGCTGGGGAAGGCAAGTTAAAGATTTTTAATGAAAAAATACTGTTTTCCCCCAACACAACAAAATCAAGTTCATATGCTTAAAACGGAAGCCCGGTTCAGAGCTGAATGTCACTTGTTGCAAACTTTTTCTTTTGACAGTGTCTCACACACTAAAATACACACTTGTATCCTTGTAGGAATAATTATATAAGTTCAGTCTTGCCTAAATGACTATGGCCCTGCTTTAGGATTGGTTCAGGATGTCCAAAATCTAAGAAGCCTCTTAGAGTACCTTATTTAAGAAGGAACAAAAGAGAGAACACTGCCCTAAAAAGAGAGACATTTTATCATCTTTGATTTAATTCCTTTGAAGTTCCTCCCTTAACTAAAAATAGAAATTACCCTTCTCGCTGCTTTTGTCAAGATTCCTAATTTACCCCATTGTAATTTTCCAAATTATCATATGTTTTGGAAGGCTAGAGGAAAAATTATTGAACAGAAATGTTTCCCATATTAGGATTATTCAGGAAAGAAAGCCTGAATTTAGTAGCATGTGTGGCTTCCAAAAGAGATAGTGAGGGACTGAAAAGGAACACATTACCTGGTGTGTCTATTTCTAAACTGGAGAAAACCTTCCTGACACACACCATTCTTTTGCTACTGATTATAACTGTACCTGAAGTGTGTGGTCCACTTTAGAGTGTACATACATCCTTTATGTTGGCCAGATCAAACTCCAAATCTGCACCTCATTTTCCTTAATCATAAATGCACATTCAGAGCGGCAGGATCTACATGGAGAATAAACCTCTCTTGCACAGTGAGACAGCCTCGGCCACAGCCACTGTATTAGCTTTCGACTTAGACAAGATTAAATATTGTTTTTCTTAAATCAATTTTATGTGTTCCTGCTGTTATTCCTGTGTCCTTTGCTTTGTACTCTGCTTATGTTACCCTTGGCTCAGAGCAAGTCCACCGCTGGAATATTAGAACGTGGAAAAAAACCTCCACCATTGTCCCAGTGTAATAGATATTGTTTTAGGATGTTTGTCCTTGAGTTTAAAATAAAAGATATGCTAATAAGTGCCCTATTCAACATTTTACTCTCCTACACTAAGACGCTTGTTTTCATTGGATGAAAACTATTAATACTAAAACAAAAATTGTTTTGAATTCATTTATGAGGGAGACGCACCTAACTCTTTAGTTAAAATCAGTGATCCATTAAGGCTTTCCTAGCTTTTTCCAAGCTCCAAGCATACTGACTATTTAAGTATGAAAGAGAGTGAAGGTGGGGGGTAGGTTTAGCTAAATAAAAGATTGCTTGATATCTTGGGGTTCTTTGAAGAGTTTTATAGGCTTAGAGTTCACAGTTTGAATGAAGGACTTTTTTTTTAACTTTTATATATGGAAGTTGGTTAACCTGCATTTCAATTATTGAATAATTAATTAATTATACTAATTGCCTCAGTGAAAATTTACATGATGAGCAACTGAAGCTGAAGTCATAAGTTGAAGTCTGTGCATGTAATGTGGAAATAAAATAAAATCGTCTTGGGGTATCAGCAGTTTTTCCATCTATAGCATATAGTGTTTATTTTATATGAAGACTCGAGATATTCTGGAGTGTTGACTTTGTGGTTTATAAATCTGGTATTTGAATGCTAAATATGTTTAGTTATTTTATGTGACAACAATAACCAAAAAACACAAGTTATTTACCAATTGTGCTGTTCTGGCTTTGAAAATTTGCAAATATTGACAAACGAGGAAAATAAAAGTCTTTATACATGAAATATATTCTTGTAGGAAAAAATAACGATGTTTACATACTTAGAAATCTAAACTAAAAAGCAAGGAAGGATATGTATTTCAAAATACCAAAATGTATCTTTTGGAAATTTTGCTTTTAAAAATATATTTTTTTAAAAAAGTGCATGTGCTCAAAATTCTCTGAACTGACAGAAGAAAATTCATTTTCATTAAATGTTTACAGCCAGTTTTTAAACAAAAACTCCTGCACTTTATCTCAAAATACTTAAGTAAGCCTTGAGACAGGATAACAAATAAACTGAACTAAATCTCGTAGACTTCTATGAAATACTTCTCCTGACAAGAATAAATAGAATCAGACAGAGTACACATGGGCCAATATTGACACAAACCACTGAGAGAGAGAAAATGCTCTTTCAGTCAGCCCAGCCTTCTCCCGCCTAGCAAAATTCTCGGCTACAGTATTGCTTTCTAAGAGCAAACAAGATTAAGATGCCAAACTTTTTCCTGCCTTATTTATTACCTGGGATATTAACTTAGAATTTTAATACAACTATTCCTTTGAAAAAATGCCTTGAAATTTTTGTTATTGTCAATGCGTGGTTTGTCTGCATCAGTGATGTGAATTATAGAAATAGGTGTGACAAATGAAATTGAGTACATTAATAAGTTATTCAAAATTGTTGGCTTCTTTCTAACTGAGTGGATCCGCGCAGTCTTAGATTACCTTTGCTATATTTTGTTATTTATTACGGGCCATAGGAGCTAAAGTTTCATTAAAATTTTCTCAAACAAAGCACTCTGTGCAATCACAAATTTTATTAAATAGTGAATTATAAAAATCAAAATGTAGCCCATAAGCCATCACTTTACATTCCCTTCTGGATATTACATTTCAAAAAGGACTTTTACATAAAGAAAAGTAAAGCAGTTTCTAAAAGATTACAAATTGTCTTCCTAAAATATTACAAATTGCCTCCCCATTCTTACATGCATTACAGTTAAATCTTATTACAAAAATATTGTGATGAGACTTTTTATAAAGCATAATAGAAAAATACATAGTCCTCTCTTAAATCTCTAATTTGACAGTCTATGAAAAATGTGAGGTCTGAGATAAATTATTTTTACTTTGTTGCAGTATTCTCTGCAACCAAATAGAAGCATGTTTAAATGGGGGTAAAAATCAGCAGTACCTAAAAATCAAAATGTATTCAAAATTATATTTTAAAGGAGAAAATAAAACTATATGAAAGTAACAGCATTATTTGTTCTTGTCAACCTACAGTAGTTTATTCTGATGCTACCGAAACAATCATTAAAGTCTACTCACTTGCTTTGATTAAACCGATTCTGATAAAATTGCTCAGTTGACAAGATCTTAGACTTCTAAAATTACTATTTTGGTTGCTTGTTACACAACTTTTTGAAGGGTACTTAAGGTTTAAACAAAGACTAGTACACTGTTTACTTCACATTAAATTTATTAAAAGATTTTGTGAAAATAGCAATACAAAGAACAAAGACAAGTTTTGTTTCTTCTTGAAATTCAAGTCATGGGATGGGGGGGAGGTCTGGCTGCTTTTACTGAAATGTTGTGAGTCATTTCAAATGTAACTAAATTAAAACCTTGGGTGAAAAACTTCAAAAAAAAATAGGACAGTATCTTTCCATTAATGAACTTTTTGCTCAGTGATAAGCTGTGAAAAACATTTACTTATGCAGTAAATTTCAACATAGAAATGAACTACTTATGTTTTAAATCTGGGAACATATAGAGTTTCAAATTCCATTGATATATATGTGTGTGTGTGTGTGTGTGTGTGTGTGTGTGTGTGTATACATATATATATATATAGCCTTTTTACTCTTGATTTATTTAGATGCAAATTATATTGCCCTTACCCAAAACATCTTTGGATTTTAAAAAGGGTTCAGTGTTTAAGTAAGATTCCACTGTATTTTTAAAAAGTGTGATTTTTCCTCCTCCGGGATCTGTGCTTCGTTGCCGCTGATTCGGAGGCTCTCTGTAGGACAAGCTAGTGCTTGTACTGGGTGAAATTATTGACCAGTATTCTGTTTTCAGTGACCAAGAGAGTAGGAGGCTCGCATGCTTCTTTTCAGATTGCAGTTCATATTGATTTTATTTCAATGTTTTTCCCTGTATCTCCACCCGTCATACTGCCGTTTGAAGCCATTAGAGAAATCCTTCGTTCATGGACTTATCAGGAATATGGATTGTGAGTCACGAAAAATTTTAGAATTTGTCAAAAGATAACATCAATTAGTACCATAAGTTGGTTTGTTCAAAACTGACTTACGCACACATCCTTAAAATAATGAACGCTTTTCCTGAAGTTGATGCTTTTTTTTTTACTGCTAGAAGTTTTTCGCTAAAAACTGGCCTGAGTTACTTAGTTAAGATCAGATTGCATAATAAGGATAGAGAAAATTCTAGAATGAACAAAAATAGAATACAGTCTTCCAAAAATAAAGCAAGGCAATTATATCTATAGGGAGCTTCCGGGGGGGGGGGTTCTTTAGGAAAACAAATGCTTTGGTTAATGCTATAGTTATTTTTAAAAATCATTTACTAATATGCTGTTAAGTTGTTTGATGGTTTAACCTTTACTTGTAAAGGAGTAAAAATACTTTACATCTCAGCGAAGTAAGAAAAATGAGATGGAATAGCAAGTCTTTTCGGACACTTGGTAGATCTGGAGTTAAATGACCCCATTGTCTTGAATCCTCTCTGCCAGAACATGGAGAACAGATAAATTCACATCGCACAAGTCTGAACTGAAAATATACTGGAACTGGATGCTTTCCTGATTAACTTAGTTTACTTATTTAAGCCCATTAAATGGAGAGAGAGAAAAGAGTTGGGTGTTCTCATAGTACTGAATTGAGAATTATCCATACTTTATGAGGCCACCTTGCTAGATAGGACAACACGATCGCAAGGTAGGATTCAAACTAAAACCTAAAAGGAAACTGTCCTCAGCAGCAAACACTCTTAATAGGGAATCTTGAAAATATTTCATTATTCCTAATTTAATTAAGAGGCCTTGAACAGTTAACAGACTCTACACTCACATGCAAGAATATTATTAGCAGAGTAGTAAGAAGAGGTACAAGGTCCTAAATTTAACCCTGACTTTTAATACTTCCTCCTACCCTAAAAAAATAAATTAGGCTTATCACTTTTACAAACACTCAGTTTGCATAGAGTTCAGAAACTTCATAGTGTCGCCAGCTTCATATTACCAGTAGAAACAGCTTCAACCATCATATTAATTAAACAGTGATTTATAAATATTTACAATAAGGGTATGCTAAGATGAAGCTCAATTATATCGCCCATGTCTGTTGTATATATAAATAAGTGATTTCAGAGATGATGAACAATATTCCTAAGGCCATGTGTAGACAGTTCCTTGTTTGATTCCACCTGTGTTCAGTGTACGCTACTGCGGTACCGTAGAACCCACATCCAGACACGTTGAGCAACTGAGATGTTGTGATCCAACATGTAGCACAAAGCCAGGCACTCAACAAGCCACGCAGAGATGCTTAGCGCTGTTTCCTAGCAGGTCTCCCTCCCTAATAGCATACTGTGTCATTATAGTTTAAAGGACGTTCACTGACTTGGTCCATATCTTCAAAGTAACCCTCCACCTCAGCCTCACATGGAGCCACTGTGAGACGCATTACCGGGGAGGTTTAGACACAACATTACGGAGAAATTGATGCAGGGCGAGTGAACTTCAGACAAAATGGATGAAAAGGTATAGGAGATGATATAATAGAACACACACACACACACACACACACACACACACACACGCACGCACGCGCACGCGCACGCACACACCCCAAAGCCCCTGCTTTAAAAGCTATATTTATGTAAGTTGGCAACGACACAGAATTGTACAAATTGGATACATGGCACCGAGTCATACTTTAAACTTCCCCCTGGGTAGTTTCTTGGTTTACTTAATTTAAACTTGATTGGCCCCTTCTTGTGGTCTCTAATAAAATATAAGGGAGCTCCTGCGGCCATGCAGGCAAAGGGCATGGAACCGCACAATCCATTTGACGCCCTTTCTGATACATTCGCTCTGACTGGCAGTACGGGGCGATAGGACGGAGCCAGGTGTATGATCTGATGAGCCTGGTGTGACTGGGGGTGACTCCTCTAGACAGCTAAATTAAAAACCTCCCTGCAATTTCGCTCTTAATCACCCCCTCCCAGGCTGTAATTGGTGATGGTCACTTAACTCTTTCTCTCCTCTACGTCACGTGCTTATCAAACCCTTCCAAGAGGATTCAATAGAACAGGCTGCGCCGACCTCCCCTGAGCACTGAGGTGTAGCAGGTTGGACCGTGCCAGCTCTCACCAGCCTGATACGATATATTTCCTTTCCTACTTTGAATCAGAAAGGAGGTGACATGTGCGGGATAAAGTTCCATTCGTTTGTACATTGTCGAACGTCCATCGCGAATGTTGACTTTCAGAAACTAATCGAAAGAGGTCTATGCAGATCACCTGCATCGAACCTACAATTGATTGTAATAATAAGGTCCCTTAAAAGTGCTAGAAATAAAGATCAAGCCGGGGGGGGGTGGGGAGCCATTGTTTCAGAGACCCTCCCCCCCATAAGGGAACACCTGATAGCATTCAAAACCCACTCAGTCCCACAAAAGCCAGTAGCGTCCCCCTCTCCAAGAATGCTGTTGCCTGGCTGTTTTTTCCTTTGTGCATTCATTTTTTCACCCAGACATATAAATTATTGGGAGGTACCGTCAAACTAGGGTGATTATAGAAGATGTCACAGACCCAGTGCAGCCTGGAAGACTACTGTAGGGACTGTGAGGATGATTAACTAGGTTTAATAAACACACGCTGAGCGGGAGCAGGCACGCAGGACGGGCAGATGAGGCCCACTCCCTGCCGGTAGGAATGCCCCGTCCCATGGGAAAGAGACTGGACAGTCAAAGGGACATATCACTCAAGTGCCGAATGAAGCATGCAGTCACCGAAACACGTACGAGATACAGATGAAAGGTGCATAGAGAGCCCAGAGGAAGGCCGGGAGTCTTGAGAAAGTGTCTATTTCACCCGGTGAGACCTTAGTAGGAAATAGCAAATTCTCTCGCATAGCTGAGCTTTAATTGATACAACTGAGATTTGCAAAGTTGGCTTCGAGAACAAAAAATGATTGCCTGAAAGGAACCAGGGGTTCTTCTCGGGCCAGAGTGGATAGCGTGGGTCCGTGAGTGGACACCCAGATGGCGGTCTCTTTTTGAACCCAGGTACCCATATCTAGGGCATCTAGGCTGGAAACGGGAAGAGGTGGAAGCTTCCCAGGAAGATGCTCCGTTTCTCCTCCCAAGGAGAACAATTTTCTCACCCGGGGAGCTCAGCTCACCTATTATTCAACAGGCACATGCAAAGCTCCGAACTGCTTCTGACTGCTCCTGGGAGAGAGGAATAAGAATGCTATTTTCCAATTCCCTTTGAAAACAGTGCTCAGCTCCACTTGAGAGCCAAGCCAATTCAACTGGAGGCGAAGTTCGAAGCCAGAATCTCTCTCTGAACTTGGAAAGGCAGGGAGGGCGGTCTTCGTCATTATCTTTAACAATGACTGACTTGGTGCAACAAAAGCGTGGCACTGTCCCCACCCATTGGGTCCATTTAAGCCATCACCACCCTTTTCCTTTTGCTCTGCTTTGACAGACTGGGAAGAGTCTTGCCGGGGGATTCTTACACTCACATCAAGACCTGCAGGAAAATCCAGATCCTTTAACCTGCTATGGGAGGTGAATCAAACCAAAGGTTGTCATTTCCACAGCAGAGAGAACTGTGGCCAAAGAGCGAGTGGCTTACCCAGATTAGCAGCTATGTCGAGCAAAAGTGACACCAGGACCTGTGTGCCTGGGACCCTGGCTTCCTGGTCTGCATATCACAAAATGATCTTGTCACCCTGACACTTGCTGACATTTAGCACACTCAGACCCAGTCACTCTCAAAACAATGCTAGTGAACCTATCGTCTGGTAACCTGGTAGTCTGACAGAGAAAAGCTTGCAGTTTCAGTGAAACACGTAGCTGGGTATGGCACTGACTAGAACCTGGAAAAGTAAAGATCAGGACTGTTAGCTCTTCTTCATCTCCCCCACTAGCTCTCATCCCTGAAGATTATCAACTGTCCAACTGGAGTGTTAGGACTTCCCTACTGGTACATACAGGATGGTAAACGCTCCTTTGTAACATTTGTAGCATTTTCCCGGATCCTCAGAAGTGTGTCCTGACACTGTCCCAGGTCTTGAATTCACATACAGGCAACTTCTTCATCAAAATGAATGGACACTGATAGTGGTCTCCCGTGTGCCCTTCCAGCACGGGGCATTCCATGATGACCTCCAAGAGCAAAAGCTTCAGAGACTGATTATAATGCAGGGGCTGCCTCCCCGCACCCCTTCCCTACCACCACGGCCACCTTCTTGCACAGAACTGTGGGAATACGGACAACAGCTGCTGCACAGCCCCACAAAACACACCAGGCAGAGTAAGAGCCCTGAGCAAAATAGCTCTCTGCTCTCCATCCTTTTCGCAGAGCACACACTCAGGATTATTGATGCCAAGTACTTCCCTTCAGGAATTTCAATGTCTTCCCACTGAGCAACAAATCATATAATATCCAGAGTCCTGATGTGAGCAGCAGGAGCTCCCTGGGGGCACTGCAGAAGACATATGGAAGTGGCTGTCCCTCCTTCATGAGTTGCCAGCCCAAATACATGGACCATTTCTTTCTGAGAAGGGTGTGTGCCTCTTTTCAGAAAGCTTCGTCTTATGATTATGATCTCGCAGAGTATGAGGGTAAGTCAATATGTTGGCTACAAGGCTCCGTGGTGAGGAATGCAAGGTTGGGCATTAACCTGGAGTGCTGCCCAGATGGGATCCTTCTCATCCAGATTGGCAACAGACTATGTGGATCCGATTCCTCTCCCCAGTCCATGCCTAAAAATAAGAGAGGTGGCTATATGACTGGAGCCTTTCTCATCCACAGATGGAGAGGCCTGAGTATGCAAAGCATAAAGAGATGAGCTGTAGGGACACGGGCAGAGTAGGTGGTAAGTTATAAAAGGGATGATATGAGGGTGCGGAGGACAAGTGTTAAGAGCCAGCATTTAACAAAAGAAGCTGAGGAGATGGACAAACAGCATGACTTCTGATGTTTAACCTGACAGACATGT
The DNA here is from genome assembly GCF_021556685.1 of Rattus norvegicus. Taxonomy (NCBI): domain Eukaryota; kingdom Metazoa; phylum Chordata; class Mammalia; order Rodentia; family Muridae; genus Rattus; species Rattus norvegicus. The sequence goes on from NC_141534.1 coordinate 136,418,137, forward strand.
GAGAATGAGGCTTCTCTTTCTGGGTCGGAGCTCCAGGGCTCTCTATGGCGGAGTGCAACAAATGTGGCTGAGTTTGTGTTTTTCTAGGAGCATGAAAGGGGTTTTCAGTGGGAGGCTCCATATGTGTTCTATGCTTTTGCTGAGCGAGAGGGCAGAGACTGCTGCTGTCTTGATTATTACTGCATCCACAGACAGGCAAAGGGCCTGAGAGCTAACAGCTAAACAATCTATGTCCAGAAGTTTTCTCCTGCCCCCTCTTCCCCATCCAGGGTACATAAGATCACATAAGATCGGGGCATCCTGTTTGTTTTGGTGAGATCCCCTCACCCAACTACTGAATGTTTACCATTTGAAAGGGAGCCTCCAGGGAAGCATAGCCATGGGCAAAAATTAAATAAAGATCGGATGCAATTCTGGAGGGCTTTCTGTGTGCTAGGCTCTGACAGTACATCTTTATACACTAATCGTGTCGTTCTCTAACACTCTGGGCATAGGTTCTGTTATTAACGCTTTACAGAGGAAGAAACCGATACAAAGGGTTCAGCAATAGACTTTACTTTAGTAAATAAAGTGGGAAACCATCATAGGAGACACCCAATATTGACTTTGGCCCCCCATGAGCATGCTCACACTCATGTGCTCAACATAGGCACGCCACACACAGAGAACACATGCCAAAGTGTTTTTTAGTTAGAATGATATTCCTCATTTACACGGCTGAGGCCCTGCCACCACTTTGTTGAGGATACAGATGTGTCACCTAACCTTTGCTCCTGACCTGCCGTCATCTGACGACCATGTCTTCTGCGGCTCAGGTGTCACCTGGAGCGTTGTTAGCCTGGCCAGTTCTGTCCCACTCCCGTGTGAGATCTTGCTTTCTCTGTGCCCTACAGCCTCTCATTCAGGTACTGTACTGCCTCTAATAACTCCCTGACTCTCCCCACCCCAAGTTTGTGTGTAAAACATGCTTGTGAGTGGACACTCTTGCCATTGTGAATATGTGGCACTTAGAGAACAGCTTTGTGGAGTCATTTTCTAAAGTTCCTTCTTTATGTGGGTTCCGGGGATCAAACTCAGGCACACAGGGTTGTGACACACAAACACTTTAACCTGCTGACTTCTCCCTGAAGCCTGCCTCACTTTCCTTCTTCCCGTCCTCGTCCTCATCCTCCTCCCTTTCCTTGTCCTCCTCCTCTCCCCCTGACCTCTTCCTCCCTTTCCCCTCTGTCTCGGTGTCACTCTCTAACCTGGGATGTCCTAGAGAACAGTATGTAAGCCTAGTCTGGTCTCACTCAAGCTCAAAGCAGTCCTGCCTCAGCCTATCAGTTGTTGGCATTGCAAGCATGAAGCACTGCCAAGACAGCTTTAGATTTTTAATTTCAGGAGGATTTTTCTGTGATGCATGTTAGCATTTTCAAAAAGCACGTTTTAAAAGGTTTACCTCATTTGTTTTACTCACGCCCCTCTTTATTGATGCTCTTTATGAATAACTCCCACGTGGGGCGGGGTGGAGGATTAAGTTTATTGGATGATTGCCTTTTTTACCTGAGTTTTCTTTCTGTCTTCATTGTCCATGACCTTGTCAGTTATTCAGCTTTTCCTTTGTCAAGGAGTTCACCTCAGTGTGCTGAAGGGGGAGAATTAGGGTCTGAATTCTTTTTGTTTTTGTTTTTTGGTTTTTTTTTTTTTGGTTCTTCTTTTTTTTTTTTTTTTCCGGAGCTGGGGACTGAACCCAGGGCCTTGAGCTTCCTAGGTAAGCGCTCTACCACTGAGCTAGATCCCCAGCCCCTGTCTGAATTCTTTTTAAGCCCACGTTCGCTCATTCGTTCGCTTGGTCCTTCTCATCTTGGTGCTCCTCTTTGAGGTGTTTAGAGCTCAGGGACGTCTCTGAGCTCCTCTGGAGTACACTGCCAACTATGTCTTTTCCTATGCAGCAGGAGAACCCTCTACCTCTCTGTCAGCCAAGCCTGCCTCATGATCTGCTGTTCAACTCTGAAAGTTTAGCTTCTAGGGTCCCTTACTGCAGGGGTTTAAGATCCAGTACATGAGACAGACACATGGGTCAACCCCAGCATCCTTGACCTGAATTCCATGGATGTATTTGTTGCTTAGTGAAGACTGTAATTAAAATAGAGGGGAAGAGGGAGGGACAAAGAGAGGGAGGGACACAGAGAGGGAGGAAAGAAGAGGGAGGGAGGGAGGGAAAGAGAGAGAGAGAGAGAGAGAGAGAGAGAGAGAGAGAGAGAGAGAGAGAGAACTAGTTTTAATAGCTCACCCCAGGAACCACAGCACAGAGTTTAAGTGAACATTACCCATTGACCTTCAACTTAGCTCACCGATTCTAAATAATCTATCTTGCCTGTTTGCCCAGAGATTCCCTGCCTGTGACATCTGAGTACTGGCCTAAAAGTTGGGCCACACGCCCATCTGGCCTTCCTAGGGTTGCTGGGACCAACTCCAGTCTTCATGCTTTCATAGCATGGACACTATGTCAGTAAAATTCAGAGTCCCTGTGAACCAGAAACCTTAAACAAGTTCCAGAAAAGTGTAGTTTAGTACTAAACTTCTTAATTCTATTTTTAGTATATAAATAATATACCAAACAGGCCAGAGATGTGGAAATTTTGCCAAGATGTGAGAAGAAAAACAATGCAATGGAACTTTGCAAAAGAAAATATACAGCATATGCAAAAGGGGTTCGGAATTACTGATCAATGGGGAGAACAAATAAAAACCACAAGAGATATACTGTCATCCCAATAAGAATGGCTACCATCAAAACAAAGATAACAAAGGCTGGCAGGATGTAGAGGGGAGAAACCACTTGTCTATAGTTACGGGAGTACAAAGTCTGAACACAGCAGGAAAATCCCTCAAAATTATGGAATTATCACAGAATTCAGCAATTCTCGGGTTGAATCTAGATCCCAAGGGAACTGAGATTGATAAAAGTCATACGTGTATTGCTTGTTTGTCTCGGCACTTTCCAGAACAGCCAAGAAATGGAAACGAAGTGAAAGTTAATCAACTGATCAGTTGATAAAGAAAGTGCAGAAAACGGACTCAATCAGACTACTAATCAGTTATTAAGAGGGTTAGGATCCTGTCATCTGTGGCAACATGGATGGAACTAAAAATCACTCATTGAAATAAACCAGACAGACGGCAAGCACCACACGCTATCACTCAGGAACTGTGCTCATTCCCCGTCTCAGTGTCCAACAGGTATACACACAAATTCTGGGTTTTTTTTATCACATATATAAATTCATATTCTCTGTCTCTCAATATTAATAGCTCCATCTGATCTCAGAGTGAACTAAAAACCATGCTTCATTCCAGATCCTTTTGCTGCTGAATGACCTCTCCCTGATTCACCAGCTGGGTTTTTATTATTTTTTTTGCATAAACAGATTCACATTTTCCTTATAGAATGTGGACTTGAAAAAACAGAGTTCTATTCACACACTTCTTGTAACCAGATTTTTGTCTTGATTTTTATAAACTTTAGATTACAGACACATACACACACACACAGACACACACACACACACACATACACACACACACACATGCTCACACACATGCATGCACACACTCATGCATGCAAGCACGCACTACCCAGATAAGGTCCACATATGTCCCCAGTGATAAAATAGACAATTTAGCCAAGACAGAAGTACATGTCTGTCTCTGAAGGCTTATCTTTGAGTGGACTCAGACAATCTGCTCATTGATTGTAGCAACATACTCCATCCCAAGGTAGCCATGCAGAGTAACCATTCCCAGCTCCCTAGCTGTTTTGTCCTCAGTGTCCCTCTCTGCCTGCATCTCACCTTCTACCCGTTCTATTCTAGTTGCTGTCTGCCATGACTGACCTTTTGGTTTTCTTCCCCCTTTGCTCTGCTGCCCAACTACCACTTGGATGCTCCCTACTGGGACATAGTGAAACTCAAAAGGCTCAACTAAACAGACTAGGTTCTCCCCAAACTCAAACGCCCCAAAGTCAAAAGACTCACAAGACCACACCCAAAGGTTTCAGAAAAGAGCAAATAGTTGCTGGGAGAGGAGGCTTTTTGATCAGCTGAGCTGCTTGTAAGCTTCGTAAGGAACTTCCAAGATATAGCTTGCATGAGTGTTTGACCATGCTGAGGTGAGCTTCCAAGTGATGCAGTTGCCTTTGAAACAACCTTGCTCCTGTAAGCAATCCCTCATCGATACTCCATCTATACCCTAGTAACTCACTGGTTCACCAAGCCAATCTTCCATAGAATCACTTTTATGGGGGTTGGGGATTTAGCTCAGTGGTAGAGCGCTTGCCTAGGAAGCACAAGGCCCTGGGTTCGGTCCCCAGCTCCGGAAAAAAAAAAAAAAGAATCACTTTTATCATCGGGAAAGCAGAGGTAAGATAGGTTTGTAGCGTAATTGTAGTGATGATGTCAGGAGCGTTTAGAAAGGAGAGCTTCCCCTTCGCACGCACCCTGAGTTTTTAATAATTTCCCTAGAGTCCTCTAAAATAATGTTTAATGGGTATAAAATCCATATTCTAACCAAACAAATCCATATTTGAGACACAGCTCCACGTCCTTCTGGAAAAGCTGGGGAACCACCTCTGAGCAACCCGAAAGGCTTTGCGACTAAGAAGACCTGTGTTGGAGTTATTTCTCTGCGTTCGGATCTGCACATTTTAGAGCCACTCACAGTGAGACAGAGAGAGTGACCTGGTGTTCATGTCTAGTGTCAAATACAATGGTAAGGTCGGTTTTCTTCTCTAAACTGGGAAGGCACTTGGTAATTTTTACCAACTGTGTGAAACTCCTGACTCTTCGCACCAATGGGCAGGGCAGATGGATGCTTGGAAATGGTTGGTTTGAGCCCCATGGTGGGCTTCAAACCATTAGCAGGAACTCATTGATTCAGAGTTTTAAAATCAAAACCAGGAAGTCCACGTTCCGTCTGGAAGGCTGTTCCTGGGAAGGTCCGATAGTGGCGTATATAAAACTTGAAGTTATCATCCATTGGATGCAGAACAGCTGTTTGCCATTTCCCGTAAAAGCAGAGGGAAATTGGTTTAAACTGCAAGGATTTGGGTTCAACATGAGGGAAAAGCTCCTGACAGTAGAGACGGTCAAGCAGTGAAACGAGTTTAACAATAACAATTGTGGAATGGATTGCCCAGGGCTCTTTGGACATTGTTCCTCACATGTTGGGAGGGGGATGGGATGTAACCTTCCTATTGGAGACCTCCTAGGATACTTTCCAGGTCTCTGCTTCTTAATTAGTTCAGCATGCTTTTGCATTAATAGCATTCTAATCCTGGTGGCAACTGATTAAAAAACAAAAATCAATTTCCCTCTCAAGTCCCCCAAACAAGGTGTCTCTTGCTCACCCAGGCGCAACAAAAGCAACGTTCTGCACGGTCTCATTCCCGTGCTTTTAATTTCTTCGGCGAAGTTTTAAAGCCAAGATTACCATTAACCAAAGTTTAACCCGGGAATACGCTGAATTATAAACTGGTCGAAATGCTGAATAGAGATATACAATAGAAATATTAACGGGATGCTAGCTACGATGCCAAGAGTATGTCACCACAATGCAAGGAAATCATGCGAAAGTAGCTGCTACGGTAGATAAGGGGTGCCGCTCTTAATAATGGATTTTCCCTGCATTACTTCTGTGCTTTTAACATTTTTTCCATCATGAACAGTGACCTTGGAATAATGCTAAGAACCATATTTTGTATTTAACCTAAATACCAAATTTAAAGACTTAAATAGATAATACAAAGGGCTTGGCTTGCTTCCATGCTGCTGAAGATTGAGCAAGGTCATAGACTGTGGCTACAAGACTCATCCGTAATAGAAGTAAATCTTTTTTATTGAAAATATGCAATGCATAACTACATTCTTTCAACAAAGACAGGAATATTTTATGAAAAGGGAAAAAAATGGGACTGTATTGACAGGTGGATACAGTGTAGGTCCCAAAGAGAGGTGAGAAGGGCTCTAGCCTTCTTGTGGTAATCCCCTGCTGCTCTCCCCAAGGTCCCCTAAAGAGGTGAGAGCATTGTCTTGCCATTGGCCCCCAAAAACTGTCCATTCAGTCTTCCTAACCTAGATGATGGGCCAGCTGTGTTCCTGCTGTGTTGGCGCACATTGCTACAAGTCTTAGTCTCTGCTCTCAGAATCGTGACACCAACCAGCTGGCTAGATGGATTCACCAACTCTGCAGAGTAGCAGGAAAGGGTTGTGCCAGTGAAGACTGTGTGCTCTCAACATGGCCTCCTGGCATTAAATGTTGCTTGCTTCCCCTCCCATCCCTGAGAGCTGACAGCACAGTAACAGTGACCTGGGCAACGGCCATTAGCCTCTGTGCTTTCTTCTCTCTGTCTAAAGAGAGGAGGCAATTAGGGACACCATCTGCAAGATTAAATAAGTAGTGAGTTGGTGTTCATAAAACATAGAGTAAGGATGTGACAATGTTGGCTCCGTAATCTGGTTCCCACAGTGAAGACCTTGGCTTCTCCAGTTTGGGACCCATTGGTCAGGTATGCACAAAGCCAGATGTGATATATGAAACAATGGATCACAGAAGAGAAGAGACCCATTTCTCTGCCCATAAAAATATGTAAAGATACATTGCGTGGATGCATGAGTGTGTGTGTGTGTGTGTGTGTGTGTGTGTGTGTGTGTGTGTGTGTGTGCTCTACTGAATGTAGACAAAAAACATCTTAATTGAAAAAAAATCACTAGTCAAAGTTCCTTAAGAATAAGGCTCTGGTTTGCAGTATTTTCTAAATGCACGGCTTTGGGTAGACCATAGAAACTCTGAGCTTCATTGTTCTCATTTAGAAAGTAAAGGCAACTGTGAACTTAGAGAGTTCAAAGGCGATGCCATTAGAAAGAGTTTTTATTAAAAGAGACTCTAATTCAGAATTTAATTCTGCTGTAACTAGCTCCCCATCTGTCTCATCTGTACTTCAGGTCAAATTATCTTCTATGAAATGATAGTGTTTACTTCCTGCTCTAGTAATTTTTACATATCTTTCTAAAAACTCTGCTTCCTGTCAGAACAAAAACTGGTAGTAAGGCTGCTCCTGTCTGCTCTGGCATCCATAGTATGCCAACCTCCTGTCTAGGGTACAATTTACCTTTCTGTCCCTGAGAAAGAACCACCCACTCTCTCTTACCTTGTCACATCTCTCTGTTTGTTTACTAACTCAGTTTCCTTTCGAATGAAATTATCTGAAGACATTACTAAGGAAAGCTTTTCATTCGTCTAATAAGATTCTAGCTCATCACCCCCCCCCCCGTTGTTCTATGGTATCATGCTTTAAAAGAAAAAGAAACAAAAAGCAAAACCACACATTCCCACCAAGACAGTTCCATGAAAATATCTTCACGGAGCCCACTGCTGCAAAACTAACGCAGTGCTGTGAGCTTCCCCTGAGTCCCCCAGTTCACCCAACTGCATGGCTGCCATTAGGCTTCCTCCACATGAGTCAAGAAAAGGAATGCTAGCATCCCATAGTAGCTGTATTCCTGAGCTTCTGATTTTGTCTCTCCTCTCTCCTCAACATATAAAAGAAGAACATCATAGACAGGAGAAAAGGGAATCACAACCGCCACACTGGCTGAGAAAATCCAGCCCCAGGTTCTCTAGAATGCACACCACCCAACCCAAGCAGAGAACCCTACTTCATTCTGTAAAGTGAGGCAGCACAGGTATCACGAGGGTACCCAGGTGGCACAGCACAGCAAAGGATGAGAAGGTTGCAGGAGATGCAAAACAGCAGATTGAGGAGGAAGAAAGAAAACCAGAAATTAAATAAATACAAGGAGGATAAGGCAGTGGCACTCACTGAGAAGCTGCTGTGTTAACCTGTAATCCTTACGATAATTAGCAGGGAAAAGCTTGCCCTTTTAGTTTCCAGGGGAGAAACGGAGGCCCCGAGATCAGACCTCTGTATACAGAACCTTATTCTCAGATTGCCAAGCTTTCTGCTCACAAATTATCGCCCCAAACTTATAGGAAAATAGGTCTTTATTAACCAAATAGCAATTGCATCTATATCTGGGTTATGCTGCTATCGGGAATGGCAGAGTCCCTGATCAGGACGCTGACTCCTCTCAAACCCCATTGCACTTTATAGTAATATATGAGAAAGTCTAACAGGTGGGTGGCTGTGCCCACTCTGTATTTCTTACAGTATTGACACACTAAAGCGAACCATTTACTTTGTGTTTCTGGCAGACTGTGTGGGAGAAAAGGCTCTCTCCTGATCCTTTGTTCTTGCACCCAATAAAAACAAAGTCTATTCATTTGGTTCAAAATCTCGATTCTTAAGTTACGGGTTTTCCTTTTCCATGCATGCCAAACCCTTTCTCGACCCAAGAGTTTTCTAGGGCTAGAAGTCCTCCCCAAGCTCACATTCAAATGTGGGTTCTTAGGGCTGCTCTTCAATGGACCACATCTCCCCTGAACTCCTCCCTAACCACACCCCCGGATTATAGCAATGCAATTGTGTGGTGCAGAGCATAGATCAGCGATCCTAATCAGGACTCCCTTAGGCTTCATTTCTATCTGTTCTCTGCAAACACTCAGTTTCTCTGCCTACATCAGTCAATATTTTTTGTACTGAAAATTTGAATTCTGTGTCTGTGTCCCACTCTGTCTTGCACTGCCGGCACTCTGAGATTCAGTGGATCCTAAACTTTGGAAAACTGGAGATGCGTTTTGAGCCATCACTTCGCTCTTCCCTCACCACCTCCCAGCTGTTTCTCTCCTTCCCCACCTTCCTGCCTTCAGACATCTTGACATGTTGCTTATAGCAGACAAATTGAGCATATCCCAGCACCCCATGTCAACGTAGGCTCACACAAAAATCAAACAGCAAGTAAATGGAAAAGACAAGCGCTCGGATTTCCCAGGACGTGTGCTATCTGATCATATTTTAATTCTAGACATGTGTTTTCCATTGTTACTTCCTGGCTCAACTAGGTTACTGGACGTACAAGGTAAACTTTGTAGAATGGGAAAATCCAGTGCCCAGGTGTCCCCTGTGAGATTTGCATTCTAAACAGTGGGTCCCAGGAGTTTCTCCCACCCATGTGAGAGAAGTGATTAACTTGCAGTCCCGGCTGCTGCAAACATAGGAATGGGTCCAGGAATCCATTTCCTTTCTGCTTAGGATATCATAGAGCTCAGAAAGCCCCTTGGTGGAAAATGAGTCAACAGAGCTCATCAAACCTAGGTATTGCTTTGGGTCTAATTGCCTGCCTCGTTTTAGGAGTTCTGTTCTCTCAGACACTAAAGTGTGCTTTGACTACAAGGAAGGGGTCAAGGTGCGAGGCAGACGGCAGTGTTAATGTGGGTGTCACATAAATGCATTAGCTGGGTGGACCAAATAAGGGGAAATATTTTGATGGGAAAATGGCATTTAGAAGTGTTAGTGCATTTAAAACATTTTCCCAGTGTGGTTACATTAGCAGCCCTAAACAATCAGGGGCCAGGAGGTGTTGTTGCAGGGATTGTGAGCTTAAAAAGTTACCCTTGTTCTGACACCTATTAATAACCACCTCTGAAAAATTATAAAGCATAGTGAAAAGGGAATTGTGTGGCTGTGCCTGGAGATGGTCCATGACTATGATTCATAGAGGAAAAAAAAACCCTATATGGCACGATGTATGTTTGATTCCCTGCTGAACAAGAAGCTTTTGGCTAAGAAGTCTATTGTTAATTATAGGTCCTGAATGTACTCAGGGCCTTTTCTTGATATTTCCTACTTAAGGAACATATTGTGTAGCATTCACCAGGAAAGAAATCACATGCACGTTTATTCCAGATTTTGGGGAAAAAATCAGTCCTTTGGATAAAGAAATCATTAACATATGGGGGAAAGCAAACTTTTATCATCCTGAACTTTTTTTTTTTCTTTCACTGTCTATTGCAACAAGTTCTGGAAGCCTCCCTCAGGCTGTACTATGCTGTGTCCCACTGCAAGAGAGCATCTGGAAAAGGGAGTATCACTGGGGGTGCTGTCAAAATGGCTACCAAATGCCAATGGCTGACTTATTGGACATCTACATATTCAGGATCATGCTGCATTAAGAAGGGGAATTCTCTCTTCCACTGTTGACCACTGACATAACACTATGAAATTTCTAGCCCCTGCTGCTGCTGCGAGGCTTAGATATTTTATAAGAAAGCTTGCCTCTGGCCATACCAGCGGGGACTGTGATACATTTACTGTCATAATATTTAACAGAGATTTAAAGGGATTACAGAGAAAGGAAATATTTCAGTGTAAGTTCAGCTCTGAAGCCAGACTTTGACTCCACTGAGCAAACTAAGCCAATTGTAGACACATTCTTATGTCTGAGAGATCATTTGGTATAAGCCCCAGATTTTTTGGGAGGTGAACATTGGGAGGGCCCCACTTAACAACGGGGTTACCTTGGTTTATGGGATCTACAATGGTTCATTTATTGTCATGGATAATCGCACTGCAGTACTGAATCTTAAAACCCTACAAGGTCAGACTCGAGGTAATTCTAGAAGCCATGTCTTCTAGTTCCTTGCATCTCAGAGATTTAGATCCCACCACTACATCATCAGCAACCTCAGCTGAAGCATTCATGCAACAGGACCACTATCAAAACCCAAACCAAAGAGCCACTATGCTCAGCCCACCTTGAACATTAATATTCCCTTCAGCTCTGTATCCAGGGTATCATTGACCCATTTCATTTGTGAGGAAGCAGAAAATCAAAGTCATGCTAAATCAAGAGAAGCTAGAATTCTGAGCTCTTAGCTAAAATACCTTCACGTGTACACCAGTGTCTACGTGAATGTTGTTAGAGTGATAAGGAATGCGCTACCACCCAAAGAAATCATCTCTGTGATAAAAGTTCCCCTTTAGTTCCTATAGATGGAAATGTTGCCCTTTTATTAAAATCATTACTGTTGGGCGCCCCCAGAGCAGATGTAGCATGCCTTTTATTGGGAAATCCTGAAACCATCTGGAGACATCAATTATAGTTCTTTCTGCAAATCCTCCTTCCTTCCAGCTAAATTCTGGGCCCTCTGCTCTTATGCCTTGACATTTCCTGTGGGTAATGATGTGACATTCCCTGAAGATGCATTATTCCAGAGCAAGGCCCGTTTCTCATTCACCTCCGGCCCCCAGAACCAGGCATCATACCCAGCACAACATTAGTTTTCTGTCCATTTTAAGGGATACACATGTTCAGCAAACCTTGACTGTCCTGAAGGTTTGTCTTTCAAGTCTGACAATTTTTCCCAACTCCTCGCAGAGTATGAAGTCAGCATGAAGTTCACTCTCCTTGGATTATTTTTCTTCTAAGGCCACTAACATGCACCCAGTCTGGATGAACACTAGGATTCTAATGGCCTGGACAACTTACCAACTCATTCCATAATCATGGGAAATATGCTCACAGGTCTTAGTATATGCTCCTAACTCAAGTTGTACTAGAAAACTAGTATTCAGACCTAGGTCCTAGGTTTTGTCCCATTAATTTCAGGGCTAGAGTACTCCAGTGTAGGGGAAATATTTTGGGAGCTCTGTGCATATTGTGGGCAAAAGTTGTTATCCTTTCTAGATTTCTTTTGTTCTGGAATTTGGGGGGAATTCTAGAGCTTAGTTCTGATCTATTATAAATTTTATTATTGTACTATTATACTAATATTTGTTATTAGTTTACAAAGATTTTATTGTTCCCATTTTCATAAAAATGTTGATGTTGCCTCTCTCTGGCCCCTTCTTCTCCATCCCTTTCACTCTCTTGTGTCCTCCCACACCATGTAGGCTCTTTCCTGTTTTCCTGTCACATGTGACCTTCCTTCTTCTCACCATCTCTTGTCCTTTCTCCTAGTGTCCTATTTAGTTTTATAGACTATATCTAGTCTTACAGCCCATTATTGGCAATATATATACACACATATATATGTATATATACATATATACATATATACACATATACATATATACACACACACACACATATATATATATATAAAGAGAGAAGGGGGAAAGTTACTGTCTCCATATGAAACAGAATATGTACATATATGTATATATTTTATGTACAAATATGTGTACATTTTCATAATCCATGCTTCTGTTTATGACCATATAGGCTGGTTCTATTTCCTTGCTATTATGACCAGAATAGCAACCAATAGCAGCATAATAGATTCATCTGTTAGTTGTATGTTTCATTCCTGAGGGACCCTCCACACTGATTTTCATAGCAGCTAAACTAGCTTGTACCCTCACTATCAGTGAGTAAGGTATTCTTTCCCTTCGATCTTTTTCAGCAACCATTGTCATTTGTCTTCATCACTCAGATCAGGGGTGAGATAGAATCTCAAGGTGGTCTCAGGTTGCATTTCCCTAATGGCGAAAGGTGTTGGAACAGATTTTTTAATAGTTATTTAAAACATTTGTGTTATTTCTTTTGAAATTGCCTGTTTGTTTCATTAGTCCATTTATTGATTGCTAGTTTCACATTAGGTATTTAGTTTTTGTAGATCTTGATATATTGTGCTTATCAACCCTTGATGTTATGTGGCAGTTGGCTCTGAGAGGAAACCCTTTCGTCTAGAAAGGAAACTTCTTAAATCATAGAAAGTAAAGGGATTTTCAACCCCATAGGCAGAACACCAATATCAACCAACCAGATCCCTAAGAGCTCCCAGGGACTAAACCACCAACCAAAGAGTACACATTGGGGGACACATGGCTCCAGCTGCACATGTAGCAGAGGATGGCACTGCCTTTCATCAATAAGAGGTGAATCAATAGAGTCCTTGGTCCTGTGAAGCTCATTTCCCCAGTGTAGGGGAATGCCAGGCTGTTGAGGTGGGAGTGAGTGGGTGGGAGTGAGAGCATTCTCATAGAAGCAGGGAGGGGGGAATGGGAGAGGGGGAGAACTGGGAAAGGGGATAACATTTGAAATGCAAGTACATAAACTATCCAAATAAATAAATAAGCAAACAAACAAACCGACCTCCTGGTTTCACACACACACACACACACACACACACACACACACACACACACACAGAGAGAGAGAGAGAGAGAGAGAGAGAGAGAGAGAGAGAGAGAGAGGGAGAGAGAGAATGTAAAAATGAGATGTGAAACAATAAGGTATTTTCTAGGCAGGCTGTTTACAGGGAGGTTTACAGGCAACATAATGTAAGAAGAAACAGACCATTCTGCAGGGAAGCTCATTGAGACGCGAAGGAAGCAACTCATTTAAAACATCATCCCTAAGACTGACCAGATTCACGTGGCCTCCTCAAGACTACATAAGCAATAAAGATGACTGAGAGTTGATCTCAGACAAGCGCTGCTTAGAAAAGACTCAGATCAGTCCAGCTGCCTAGAAGAACAGAGACCAGACATACATCCTGGAAGAGGCGGAAGTAGATGGATCTCCACGAGTGCCGGTCCAGTTTGGTATTCATAGCAAATTCTAGGTTAGCCAAGGCTACATGGTAAAACTTTGAAGAAAGGGAGAGAGAGAGAGAGAGAGAGAGAGAGAGAGAGAGAGAGAGAGAGAAGCCATAGCAGTGTATTTATTACGTGTCCTCTATGATGTTCCACTGGTCCACATGTCTCTTTTCTTCTAGTACCAGGTTTTTTTATCTCTGGTCCTTGAGCCCAGGTCTTATTCTTTCTTCTTAGGATTGCTTCAGCTCTGCATGTGTTCTTTATAGAACATGCACTGATGATTTCCCTTTCAAGCGCTTCCCCACAAATTGAAGTCCTCTTGATTTCTATTGCACATGTTATTTGGCCCCTCATTCTAGAATCAGTCCTGATTCCTCAAAGGAGACTCGAAAAGTTTTGTACTCAGGACCTGAGCATCAGGTCACCCTATTCCTTCTGTCCTAATCACCGCTTCTCTCATTAATCCTTTATTTTGTATGTTAGTCACATGAGGGTCATAGTTGTTTGACTACGGTAGGATATGCTGGGAGAATAAAGAAGTCTCTAGAGCTCAGTCAGTCACCCATGCAGGGTCATTGAACATTCATGCAGAAGGTCAGAGTCTACTCCCAGACTTAACTTATTCCAGGTAATAGTGTTACAGTCTCAACTACTTCCTCTGAAGTAGTAGAGAAAGAGGGCCAAGGGATCTCACACTTAACTCTTCCATGATTTTTCCTGGAAATCTCGCTTTACTTCCACCAGAATAGTGTTTAGAACATGGGGGGAGGCCTCACTGTTAGCACTGCAAACCTCTTGCGTCACTTCGCCAAGGAAAATGACATTAAAACTAGATAATCCTGAAGGACAGTCTCTTCTAAAGCTGTTAGTTTGCATTTTCTTTCTCTTGGTGATTAAACCATTTATTGTGACCAAGAGTCTGCTTTTCTGTTCCTTCCCATTTGTTATAGAGCTTAGAATTGCTTCTCCTTCAATTTCTGGCAGGCTCAGGAGATGTTCTCACAAGTAAGAGAAAATCCACCCATCAAAATTAGAAAAAATGATTTATAAGATCATGCTAGAACAACAAACTTTGGTTGTACATCTAGTTTGGGATTCGACCGTTCAACTGGCCCCTACTCTAAAACTGCTTGCTGCATCTTCAGCCCCAACTGTTATGCAGTAAGAGCACCAGGCTCTCATTACCGCAAAGCATGTTCTGGGGCAGAGAGAGTGGGCAGCCTGATTCTTCCATACCTCAAGGAAAGGTGTCTCATTGTTTCTGATTAATGCGATGGATCAAGGGCACATTCCTGAGCCAATTGCTGCCAAGTGAGATTTAATGCTTTGATTGGCCACCTGGGTCACATGGTATTTGCTGAAGCCAGATGTGGGTCTCTTTTGGAGCCATGTGCATGTGGAATAGGGATAAATTAAATCCTCAAATGAAAGTGGGTTCGTCCAGAAAGGAAGGCATTTGTTCTTTGAAGCCTCTGAAGCTCCATGTTAACTTTCACTTACCTTTGCAGTACTCAACCACAGAAGATCCTGCTTTGTGCTCTGTCCAGGCATCCTTTGCATAAGCTCTGTCTTGTCTCCTTCATCCTCCAAAAGTGCATCTGCTGGCCAGGCCCTCCTTCACTTCACTAGCAAATTTAGTCCTACATCAAAAGGCCCCTGGTCCAGAACAACAGAAACCAGACTAGACCTGACCTGTCTCCTCCATAGTCCAATGGATTAAGAAGTGCTCTCTGAAATCTTCCCAGAGACTACCTTCAAGGTGAGGTGAATAATTGCACATCTTTACACAGTGCACTTAGCATCGATGAACTTGGCCTTCTCAGATGGCTGAGTTTGAACCTCCCAGAAACAGCATGCAAGAGAGAGATTCCATTACTACTGCTCTAATTGGCTTTTCTTTTGCTATGATAAGCACCCAGGAAAGGAAGTTGAGGAGGAAAGGACTTACTTGACCCACACTTCTCAATCACAATCTATCATGAAAGGAAGTCAGGGCAGGACCTCAAGGCAGGAACTGAATTAGAAATCATAGCAGAATGATGATTACTGGATTGTCCCTAAGGTTTTCCCAGTCAGGTTTCTTATACAACAAATGATCACTTGCCCAGATGTCGTATTTCCCTGAGTAGGCTGGGCCCTCTACATCAATCATTAGATAAGAAAATGACCCCACAGACTTGCCTGAAGGCCAGTCTGCTGGAAGCAGTTCTTCAACTGAGGCTCCTTATTCTGAGATGGCTCCAACTTGTGTCAGATTGACTAAAAACCCAAACAATTTATATCTATCCAGTTTCCATCTTTTTAATCTACTTTACATGGGGGAGCTACATAATTGTACTTCTGAAAACTATACAGACTTTACCTCTCTGACTCATAATCATATACTACAAGAAAATTAAGTTGTAAGTCCAGCAAGATTTACTCTCAGTAAATTCATCCTAGGTTCTCAGACCCCCACTGCTACTCTTCAAAGCTTACAACATGTCCTGTTAAGAGTGTACTCTAGAATCTCATTCAAGAACAACATTAAACTTACTAGTTTTTAAGTTACCAAGATCCCCTTCTTTCCTTTTCAAAGCCAAAGCTGTATACATCAAACCCCATCTTTCAGCTCTGCTTCCTCTTCTTGAGGACCGGCTACACAAAGGATCTTCCTTAAGTCTCCTGGTAAGACCTGGAAGCTAGCCTCAGAAGGCAGCAGACCAGGAAAGCCCAGCTTGTCACCCTCCCTTGGAATATGAGCCTTCCTCTACACATTTTCTGGAAGACTCACCAAGCACAAGCCTTCTTTCTTTTTTTCTTTTATTAAAAATAGATTTTATCATAAAATATAATATATTCTGACTGTGGCTTCCCCATCCTTTCCAGTTCCTTCCTACCTCCTCTGCCATCTGGATCCACACCCTTTCTGTTTCTCCTTAGAAAACAAGCAGGCATCCAAGGAATAATAATAAAATAAAATGCAATAAAACAAAACAAAACAAAATGGAATAGGACAAAACACACAAACACAAAAAAGAGCCAAAGAAAAAGCACAAAAAATGCATATCAATGTAGAGGCACATATGTTCACACAGAGAAAAATTCCATAAAAGGACAAAACTAGAAAACATAATATATAGGCAAAAGACATATAGGGGTGTTCCAATTTGACATTATGTGACCAAGAACCTCCAAAGATACATTTTATTTCAGCCATCTACTGCTGGCCATGGGGCCTACCCGTAAGAGCTGTTTGTTTCCCCAGTGAGATGACCTTGAAGAAAACTAACTTTTCATTTGCAAGTGGCTATCAATTGGAGACAATTTCTGGCTTAGGGATAAGGGATCATATGTCTACTTTTCTCAGTTCTAGGACCCCATCTGGTGCAGACCTGTGCTGATCTGTGTATGCTGCCACGACGGTCTATGTGCGTTCATATGTGGGCCAACCTGGTTATGTCTAAAAGTCCTTGTTTCCTTGGCATCTTCCATCCCCTCTGGCTCTCACACTCTTTTGCTTCCTCTTCTGCAGAGCGCTCTGTGCCCTGAAAGAAAAAGGTTAGAACCTTTCAGAACTGAATGTTCTTATATCTCTCACTGACTCCAAAATGTCTGGCTATGGGTCTCTGTATTTTTTCTCCATCTCCTGCAAGAGAAAGCCTCTCTGTTGATGGCTGAGCAAGACACTGATCTATAAGCACAGTAGGGTGTCATTAGAAGTCATTTTATTTCTCTGTTCTTTTGTAGAACAAAAGATTTTGGGTTTCTCCTTGGTCCATGACTTATCTCGTCTCAAATTCTTGGCCACCCAAGCAGTGTTGGATATGGACGCCATCTCATGAAGTATGCCTTAACTAAAATCAGATATTAATTGGTTACTACCGCAAATTTTATGGCAACATTTCACTAGCACATCTTGCAGGCAGGACACCATCGTAGATTGAAAGATTTGTAGCAGTGTTGGTGTATACCTTTCTCATTGGGCAGTGTGCACAATATATTCCCATGCCATGAACACTAGTCTGCAGGACTGAAGGCTCTTGATAGGTACCAGCTCAGGTTCACCATGGTCAATGAATTGTGTAGGTGTTTTCATCAGCAACAGGGCCTTAACCATCACTTTGTGGAGAGCAACCAATAACCTTGACAATCACCTTGGTTGTTTGGGGTTTCTATAGAATCCATTTGGCCAAGACCTTGATTAGATATAACAAGGTGGCCACTTGGGTCACTTAGATCACATCTAGATATAGATAGATAGATAGATAGATAGATAGATAGATAGATAGATAGATAGATAGATAGATAGATAGATATCATATATATGGAGACAGACAGACAGAGAGAGAGAGAGAGAGAGAGAGAGAGAGAGAGAGAGAGAGAGAGAGAGAGGACACTATACTCTTTTAGGTACAACCCCCTTGAGTGGCTCTGAGTTTTAGCTGTTCTTCCTATGTTATCTCCCTCTCTACATCTCCCCTCTCCCTCCCTGTTTGATCCTCCCATTCTGGTCCCCACCACACAGCACATTCATCCATAACTATATTTCCCCCCTCCTAGGGAGATACAACCTCTCCCCCTAGTTCCTTACTCTTTACCTAATCTCTGTGGTTATATGGATAGCACAAGCTTTCTTTTATGAAAATCAGCTCCCTCCTCTCATCCCATCATCTGCCTTTTCTCAAGAATTTGAACAGAATGTGGAGGGAAATCTTGGGATAAATCGTCTATGTATACATAGCCAGGCCTAGGACTTCAGAAAACGTATTCAATTGGATCCTTGCTGTACAGTCAATAGTAACCCAGTTTTGTTGTTGTTGCTGCTGCTGCTGCTGCTGTTGTTGTTGTTGTTGTTGTTGTTGTTGTTGTTACAAAATAAATCTACCTGGAGGCTTGAGGAGGGCCATTATGTGGGGAGAAGATTAAAAAAATCCTAAAAAGCACCCAGTTGATCTGAAATTCTGTACCCTAGCAGTTGGTCTAGTTGGTTAGGACAGACTGCCTTTAGCCTTTCTTTTCATTTTTCTGTGTGGCTATCTTCGCCTTTAAGAATTGGTCCAATTTTCATTTTACATTTAAAATCCCAACTAACTCAGCTAATGAGAAATTCCACATCATGCCACCTTTTACAGCCCAATTACACAAAAATCAGAGTGGTATTGGGTGTATGCCTGGGAAAAATAGATTTCCAAATTGGTGTAAAGTGTACTTAATATTGATAGCTCTGTAATTTCCAGAAGAGTTCAGAAAGAGAGTGATGTAATTAGATTTTATTTGAAGTTTTTCTTTAGATTTTAAAGTGAAGAAAGGGGAGAAAATCAATATATTATCTTCCTGTGAAGTAAAAGTAAGTGAATGACCCATCTGTCTTAATTTATTGTGTGAACTAAAGAGAATAATATTCACCTCTCTCAATGATATTTTACATCATAAATAGGTACCGCACTAATTTTTAAAGACAAAATTCAATATTTCCACAAAACAGAAAGATTGTCTTCCACTCCTGGGCCTCCAGTATAATTAAGTGCAGAGATGGTGCATAAAATATGTAGGTAACCTTTTGCCTCAGCCTGTAATTTAACATTTCCTTCACTCTGTGCCAGTCTCCGCGTCCTGTAAAAAAAGAATACTGTTTTGCTGTCTCTCTCTCTCTCTCTCTTTCTCTCTCTCTCTCTCTCTCTCTCTCTCATTGTGTGTGTGTGTGTGTGTGTGTGTGTGTGTGTGTGTGTACTTGTGTGTGCATGGATGTGGCGTGGAGGCTATAGAAAAATCTCAATTGTCCTCCTTTATCACCGGAGACCATATTCCTTTGGTCATTGTCTCTCACTGAACCTGGAGCCTCCTGTTTTCAGGTAGGATAGAAGACATCCTGCCCTAGATTGACCTTTCTGCCCCTGTCAAATCACCGGAATTACAGACACCAGTGGGATCATGCCCACTTTATGACATAGGTGCCGGGACCTGAACTCAGGTTCCCATGCTTTTGTAGCAAACATCCTTACCCAAGGAGCCATTTTTCCAGCTCCAAAACAAAATATCTATCCAAGCAATAATTAGAATTGTCAGTATTTTGTATACTGATCAGAGGTTGCTTCAGAAGTATCCAGTAACACACTTTCTTTAAATTTCTATGGCCGTTATATTGTGAGTGTGCATCTGTGTGTATGGTTATGTGCATATTTGTGTGCTTGTGCGTATGAAGGTCAGACATCAACATCTAATGTCTTCTCAATGATGGGCTCCTTTACTTTTGGAGACAGAGTGCTCCACTGAAGTCAAAGCTCATATTTTCAGTTAGATTCAAGGAAGAGCAAGGTATGTCTCCACCACCACCATACCTTGTTAGCACTGGGGTAAGAGACACATCTCACCAGCTTCTATGTAGGTGCTGAGGATCTGAACTCAAGTCTCCATGGTTGCTCCACAGACACTTCTGGGACTGAGTCACCTCCCATGCTCCCTCACAAGAGAGGAACTGATTTTGTTCTGTGATGTCCGTCAAGGCACTCTCAGACTCAGGGCCACTGTTGCTCTTCGATCCATGAGATATTGGCTCTCATCTTTTCATTTTGGGAGCAAGGCTTCAGAACATAACCTTCTCTTGGAAGAAGTCAAACTCAAGGGCAGTAAAGACAAGGCACACCCAGATCCCACGGCAACCCTGGTTCCTGAGGAAAACCACGACACTCCACATCTCAGGAGAAAAAAGCAAGATACATTTAGCCAAGGCCAACAACAGAAAAGGAAATATGTTCTTCCCCCAACAAAAAGAGCAAGGTAGAAGGCAGATGTGAGCAAACGGTCAATTCTAACACGTTCCATGTGGTAGCCAGAGAAGCTCCCATAAATTAAGATAATATAAAGTACCAAGCCGAGTTTCTGATATGGTTAGTTCAGCAGTAGGGCACTTGCTTATTATGTATATGGACTTGGCTTGAGCCCTAGCATTGAATAAAAGAGTTGTTTTAAAACGAACATGCCAGACTCAAAGAATTTCAATTATTACTAACTTTCTAATTATGTGATTAAGTGACCTTAAAATTACCAACACATTTCTCAACCCTAATGTTCTCTGTCCCTTTGAGACTGGCGTCATAATCACTTAGTAGCCAGGAAGGAAGTTGATTCGTTGCCAAAGAGGCTTATTTGAAGCCCTAAAGCCCTGTGCATAAATGTTCTGGGTGTGATCAAGCCACAGAGTGAGAAGAATGTATAGAACTATTGTACTTTATACACAAGTGAAATCAACCTGTTTCTGCTTTCTCACCTGGTCTAGAATATGCATGGGCTACTTTCCTTCACTTGATCAGTTAGTGAAATTCAACAAAGGTATTGATTGGGTGTGATCGCCTAAGATTCAGAGCCTGCTGTTCTGTGAGTCAGCATTTTTCAACTTGTGCTTAAAACTCTTCATGGTGTTATTTTAGAAAAAGTGTTAACTTTCAGAAACTTAAGGTTTTTTTGAAAAAAAAAAAGAAGAGGAGGAAACCCATGTAGGACACTCTGAGAAAACAAAGGTATCCCTGGTCCCCTGCACAGGTTTGTCTCACTTCTCCAATGTCTCCTCTAAAAGTCTCTGTGTCTCTCAGTGGTGAAGAGGCTGGCCTAGAAGACCTTTACATTCTCATCATAATAAAATATTTTATCTGAGTATGGCACTGCCAAGAAGAAATCCCAGCATTTGGCAGGTTGATGCAGGAGGACAACAAGTTGAAGGTGACTTTAGATTATATTATCAAGACTTTATCTAGAAAACAAAATGTAAAAAGAAAGACAGAAAGAGGGAAGGGAAAAGAGAGGGGGCAAGGAGGAAAAGAAGGGAGAGAAGGGGAGAAAATAGGAAGGGAGGGGAGATGAGAGGAAATAAGGAGAGGGGAGAGAAAAGGAAAGGAGGGGAGGGGAAATGAGGGGAGGGAGAGGAGGGGAGAGGAGGGGAGACTGGAGGAGAAAAGGAGAAGAAGGGAGGAAAGGAGAGGAGAGAAGGGGAGGAGAGGAGGGGAGGGGAGGGGAGAGGGAGGAGAAGAAGAAAATAAAAAGAAAACGAGAGGGAAAAGAAAGAATTAGTTCTGGGTTTCAAACTCCTGCTCACATTAGGAAGAAACATAGCAGAGACTTAGCCCAAGCATGTGAGTCATATCCCTTGTCAAGGAATGCTTAAGGGAGACCCTCAGTCACAGTGTTAGTCAGGCATTCAACCTAGAATTTTACTGAGTCATCCAATGACTTCTCTGTCCTCTTTTTACTCCCATAATTAACTGCTAGAACAGACCCCAAATCTGTCTATTAGTGTCAATACCCACAGCAAACACCCTTACCCATGGTCACCACCTGGTCATAACATAAACTTCAAGTGACTTTCTAAATTCCTCTTTGTTGATGGCCCAATCTATTCTTTACCCAGCAGCAAGAACAACATTATAAAATAAAAATCCTATCATTGCTGCTTCATAACCCAATACCTTCCTCTTATTCTTATAGTCTATTCCCAAAACCTGCTGTGGACCCTGTAGTATGTGGTCCCTGACTTCTCAGTCCTCTGTTCCCCAATTCCCAACACACTGTACCCCAGCTTCAGAGAGCTACTGTGGTCCTTGGTCATGCTGAGCTTATTTTTTGGAAACTTCTGCCTTTTTTACCCCAGGCATTTTCCTCCATGTTCAGACTTTGAGTCCAATGTCAGCTCCTCAGAGAACATTCCTGAATACTCTTTTCGAAGAGATCCGCACCCCATGACCAACAGCCATCACTGTGTCACAGGGTTTTAGGCTCCTTGTCACTGAGAAATGTCCTTACCGATGCTGAGGCGACAGCTTTGTCAGCCAAGGGATTGTCAAACACACAAAGAACCTGGGGTGAGGGTGCAATCCCAGGACTGAGAAGACAGACAGCAAGATCCTTCATGCTAGCAGCCAGGCCAATCTAACCTACTTAGAGAGCTCTAGGCCAATACAAAGCTTCCTGTTGAAACTCAGGTGAATGACCTAGCTACATATCTTCTACATATGCTGAAGGGGGGTCCTAGGTCCAGTCCATGTATGCTCTATGGTTGGTCATTCACTCTCTAGGAGAACATAAGGGTCCAGGTTAGTTGACTATGTTAATCTTCTTGTAGAGTCCCTGTGCTCTCTTGGTCCCTCAACTCTTCCCCCAGCTCTTCCACAAATCTCCCCAAGCTCTGTCTAACTTTTGACTGTGAGTCTCTGCATCTGTTTCCATCCTCATGTGGGTCCCCTAACAACTGAAGTGAGGGTTGTCCCTGACAATGTTGCCTGCCTGTGTATTCTGTTCCCCTAACCTGACTGCCTTGTCTGGTCTCAGTGGGAGAGGATGTGCCTAGTCCTTCAGTGATTCAATGTGCAAGGGTGGGTTGGTACCTGGGAGGAGAAGGGGCTTCCCCTTCTCAGAGGAGAAAGAGAGGCAGCTGAGGGAGAGGCTTAGGAAGGGGGGACTGGGAGGAGGGTGTGATCAGGATGTAAAGTGAGTACATTAATTAATTAATGGGAAAAAAGGAAAGAAGGTGGATGATTTCTGAGGAAGAACATGGGAGATTTTTTTCCTGATAGGTACTTCTGTACACATGTGTACTCACACACATGAACACATACATGCACAAATAGAAGAAACTGTCTTATGCTATGTTTGCCTTTAATCTTCCAGCAGTCTGCAAGCCGCCTCACATCTCTGGCTGCTCAGAATAGTGCCTGATGGACGAGTGATGGACTGACTCAGTTGGGTGGGTGAGTTGGAACCTGCTGGACATGAGCAGTTTGGATGATAACTTTACAGGTGACACTCTGAATGCTCAAGATCACCTTGAAATATCATTGTATTTTGTAATATCATTGTAATATTGTAGGACCAGCAAGACACCTCAGTGGGTAATGGCGTCTGATGGCATAACTGAAGACGTGAGCTTAATCCCTGGTACCTACGTATTGGGAGAAAAGAACCAATTCCTGAGAGTTGTTCTCTGACATCACCTTAATCACACACATGTACAACACACACACACACACACACACACACACACAGTCATACATATATATATATATATACACACACACACTTATACATAAACATACACACACTCATAGACACATATAAACCCACACATACCCATATGCATAAACATGCACACACTCATACACGCACATATACAACACATACAAACAAATGTGTTGTGAAAAATTAGGTAAGTAAATATTGTAACATCTGGTATCTATCTATACTTCATGAGGACAGTGAAGATTCCAGAACGTTCTGAGAAGGAGTGGTGGGAATCCAGATAGACCCCTCTAAGGTCAAAGCTCAAGCCTGTCCATGTTAGAGTGACTTCCTCTGCTAAAGAAAGGAAGATACCCTGAGGTGCGAGCACTGAGAAAGCCCTGGAGGAGCTGATGCAGCAGGCGCCATGCTGTCCCCATAGCATTCTCAGGCTCAGGTTCCTGGTGTGGGAGATGGAACTGGTCGTGCAGATTGCCACCAGAGAAGAAGCAAATCCAGCCTGTGGGAAGAGGCTCTCGGAATGCAGTATGCACTCAGGGAACTTGAAGCTCTTCATTCCTTTTCAGTGAGCTACACCCATTAAGATCTTTTAGACCACAAGCGGACTCCTGACTGGAAGAGTTTAATAAGGAAGCTCTGGCTTCTGTGAATGGCAGGTCAGAGGAAATGGAAGCATCAGCCCCAAGTGAAACAGAAAGACACTCTCTTCACCAGAAGAGCCGGAAAAATCACCTCAGCTCCACTCAGATCTAATTGTGAAAGATGAAGGAACGAAAAGCAAATTCTCTCTCCCTCCCTCCCTCCCTCTCTCCCTCCCTCCCTCCCTCCCTCCCTCCCTCCCTCCTTCTCTCTCTTTCCCTCCCTCCCTCTCTCAGTCTCTGTTTCTGTCTCTGTGTGTCTCTCTCTCTGTCTCTGTCTCTCTGTCTCTTCTCTGTCTCTCTCTCTGTCTCTCTCTCTGTCTCTCTCTCTTTCTCTCTCTCTCTCTCTCTCTCTCTCTCTCTCTCTCTCTCTCTCTCTCTCCCCTGCCTCCCTCCCTCTATCCCTTTCCCCTCTCCTGTACCTCTTCTGTCTCTCTCCAATTCTTCCTCTTTCTCACTTGCTTCCTCTTCCCCTCACCTCTTCTCTCTCTCTTCCCCTTCCTTTTCCCTAACTCTTCTCTTCCTCCATCAATTTCATGAATTTTCCTTCTGCTCCTTCAATGCCTGCTCTCTACCCCCTCTCTCCTTCTCCCTGCCCTGGAGATTCATCCTCCCTAAACAAGGCTGATTCCCTTGGCCCTCATTCTCCAATGACTGCCTCCATGCTGAGCAGCATCCATCAGGAAAGGCCACAGCTTGAGGCCTCCAGCAGCTCTGCCTGGTTTCTCCTGGCTCTGGAACCTAATCCTACTCACCCTCTCAATCCCAGCCAGTTATGGCCCCACAGTGAGTCTCTTCACCAGCCTGTGTAGGCCTCCCATAACCCCACTCAGACCTTTGTAAATAGTCGCTTTAGTAAATTCTCCCTTAATTACCCTGCTAGAGTGAGCCATCTGTTTCCTGCTGGGACACTGACTGATACAAGAAAATTCTTCCTCAAGAGTTATCCAACACGCCCATCTCTCCTTCTGCCATTTCCTACCCTCTACCTCTGCCAAAGGAAAAAAAGATAGAAAATCTTTTTTTTTTTTTTTTTTTTTTTGTCAGTACTTGGAATTGAACCCAGGGCTCCAAGCATCTTGGGCAATTGCTTTATCTCTGCGCTCTATCCCTGCCCTCCCTTTACGATTTTTTGTTTGTTTGTGTTCCTTTGCTTTGTTTATTTGAGACGGGATTTCATTAAGCTGTTCAGACTGCCCTAAAACGGTGGTCCTCCTGCAGGAATTATGCCTGACCCACCAGGCCCAACAAAATGGCAAACCTTTCCCTGAGGTCTCCATGAGCAGCCTGTGTATAGAAAACACCCTGGGAAAGTAAGGATCTGAGATCTCAGAGGATACCATGGTGACTGCTAATCAACCAACAATGGGCTACTACAAAGAGCAAAGTGCCTACTGTAGTGTCATGTAGCCCTCCACTTCCCGCTGCTCAGGAGGCTGAGGCAAGGACATTTCTTGACCCTAGGAATTCAGGGGCACCCTGGGCAATGATACAAAGACTGTCTCATGATAGCAACAACATAATAATAATTTTTATATAATGTGAAATGCATATATATGTGTATATACAAATCTGTTATATACTAAAATAAATAATGTCTGTAAGTATTATTCTAGGGAAAGATCAGACATGATTATCCCTCCCTCCTATGTTATGGAAGCAAACTTATGAATGACAGTTAGCTGCAGTTATCACAGTCACTGTGGCAGTGACAGGAAGAAACCTCCACAGGGAAGATGAACTCGGCAAAAGGATGCCAGCTGCCTGTTGCCAGCCCATGGACATGAGGACCAGGCACTGTAAGAAAACCCTTAGCTGGGAAATGGTCAAGCTTTCCCTTCACACTGAAACTGTAAAGGGACAGCCCTGAACAATAGAATACCAGTCCTGGAAAGGTAATTTCCACACGCAGGTCTTCCCACACAATTAACCTAATCTAAAAGTCCCTCACAGACATGGCTGGGGGATTAACTGGGTGACTCTGGTTCCTTTTGAGATGGTCATCAATATTAATCTTCCTTCTCATCAGGTGCACAGGGAGCTCGAGCTTTTGACCAGCTTCTGGGAACATCACCATTACGTCTAACAAAGCCTTAGGAAAGAAACTTGACCCTGTTTTGTCCTCAGGAAATATGAAGCCAGAGATTCTGATACAGTGATAAGTACCCAGTAAGAAGAACAGAGACGTCTGTATTCCTTTTCTATCACCAGGAGCAGAAGAACAGGTCACCTATACTCCATGGATCTGCTCTGAGACCCGCCACTTCAGATGATAAGGTCTGCTGTATGGTTCACAGTTTAGAATTACTGTTCAGTGTTCTCTTCCTCATATGCAATCTTTACACCTAGTATCCCAAGCTTTCCTTAGGGCCAGTCTCACAGTCCACCTCTGCATGACAGCTAACACACAAAAGTGGGCTTGTTGACCAAAGGATTCCAGTCTCTTTTCACTGAGACCTACTGGTAAAAAACAAATCTCCTTGTAGTAAATCAGAAATGTTGGAGTTCTTTAGGCTCACGATTCTTTTATAGTCAAAAAAAAAAAAAAAAGAATATTCAACACTCAGAGCTTTTGTTTATTCAGTTCCATCTGCTAATGTTAATAGTATTAGAAAGTGAAATCAGGGCTAGAGAGATGGCTCAGAGATCGGCTCTTGCTGATCTTCCAAAGAACTGAAGTTCAATTCTCACACCCATGTCGGGAGTCTCCCAACCACCTGTAACTCCAGATGCAAGCAAGCAATCCAATATCCTGGCCTCTGCGGACAATTGTATTCATGTGCATGTGCGCACACACACACACACACACACACACACACACCACATACACACACACACCACATACACACCGCATACACAATTAAAACTAAAGGTAACAAATTGAGAAGTGTTCAAGATATCAATTTATTAGGAGCAGCAGGACCCCTGCCAGAGACACCGCCGGACCCTGAAGGAAACAGACCGGATAAACAGTTCTCTGCACCCAAATCCCGTGGGAGGGAGAGCTAAACCTTCAGAGAGGCAGACAAGCCTGGGAAACCAGAAGAGACTGCTCCCTGCACACACATCTCGGACGCCAGAGGAAAAAGCCAAAGACCATCTGGAACCCTGGTGCACTGAAGCTCCCGGAAGGGGCGGCACAGGTCTTCCTGGTTGCTGCCGCTGCAGAGAGCCCCTGGGCAGCACCCCACGAGCGAACCTGAGCCTCGGGACCACAGGTAAGACCAAATTTTCTGCTGCAAGAAAGCTGCCTGGTGAACTCAAGACACAGGCCCACAGGAACAGCTGAAGACCTGTAGAGAGGAAAAACTACACGCCCGAAAGCAGAACACTCTGTCCCCATAACTGACTGAAAGAGAGGAAAACAGGTCTACAGCACTCCTGACACACAGGCTTATAGGACAGTCTAGCCACTGTCAGAAATAGCAGAACAAAGTAACACTAGAGATAATCTGATGGCGAGAGGCAAGCGCAGGAACCCAAGCAACAGAAACCAAGACTACATGCCATCATCGGAGCCCAATTCTCCCACCAAAACAAACATGGAATATCCAAACACACCAGAAAAGCAAGATCTAGTTTCAAAATCATATTTGATCATGATGCTGGAGGACTTCAAGAAAGACATGAACACACTTAGGGAAACACAGGAAAACATTAATAAACAAGTAGAAGCCTACAGAGAGGAATCGCAAAAATCCCTGAAAGAATTCCAGGAAAACACAATCAAACAGTTGAAGGAATTAAAAATGGAAATAGAAGCAATCAAGAAAGAACACATGGAAACAACCCTGGATATAGAAAACCAAAAGAAGAGACAAGGAGCTGTAGATACAAGCTTCACCAACAGAATACAAGAGATGGAAGAGAGAATCTCAGGAGCAGAAGATTCCATAGAAATCATTGACTCAACTGTCAAAGATAATGTAAAGCGGAAAAAGCTACTGGTCCAAAACATACAGGAAATCCAGGACTCAATGAGAAGATCAAACCTAAGGATAATAGGTATAGAAGAGAGTGAAGACTCCCAGCTCAAAGGACCAGTAAATATCTTCAACAAAATCATAGAAGAAAACTTCCCTAACCTAAAAAAAGAGATACCCATAGACATACAAGAAGCCTACAGAACTCCAAATAGATTGGACCAGAAAAGAAACACCTCCCGTCACATAATTGTCAAAACACCAAACGCACAAAATAAAGAGAGAATATTAAAAGCAGTAAGGGAAAAAGGTCAAGTAACATATAAAGGGAGACCTATCAGAATCACACCAGACTTCTTGCCAGAAACTATGAAGGCCAGAAGATCCTGGACTGATGTTATACAGACCCTAAGAGAACACAAATGCCAGCCCAGGTTACTGTATCCAGCAAAACTCTCAATTAACATTGATGGAGAAACCAAGATATTCCATGACAAAACCAAATTTACACAATATCTTTCTACAAATCCAGCACTACAAAGGATAATAAATGGTAAAGCCCAACATAAGGAGGCAAGCTATACCCTAGAAGAAGCAAGAAACTAATCGTCTTGGCAACAAAACAAAGAGAATGAAAGCACACAAACATAACCTCACATCCAAATATGAATATAACGGGAAGCAATAATCACTATTCCTTAATATCTCTCAATATCAATGGCCTCAACTCCCCAATAAAAAGACATAGATTAACAAACTGGATACGCAACGAGGACCCTGCATTCTGCTGCCTACAGGAAACACACCTCAGAGACAAAGACAGACACTACCTCAGAGTGAAAGGCTGGAAAACAACTTTCCAAGCAAATGGTCAGAAGAAGCAAGCTGGAGTAGCCATTCTAATATCAAATAAAATCAATTTTCAACTAAAAGTCATCAAAAAAGATAAGGAAGGACACTTCATATTCATCAAAGGAAAAATCAACCAAGATGAACTCTCAATCCTAAATATCTATGCCCCAAATACAAGGGCACCTACATACGTAAAAGAAACCTTACTAAAGCTCAAAACACACATTGCACCTCACACAATAATAGTGGGAGATTTCAACACCCCACTCTCATCAATGGACAGATCATGGAAACAGAAATTAAACAGTGATGTCGACAGACTAAGAGAAGTCATGAGCCAAATGGACTTAACGGATATTTATAGAACATTCTATCCTAAAGCAAAAGGATATACCTTCTTCTCAGCTCCTCATGGTACTTTCTCCAAAATTGACCATATAATTGGTCAAAAAACGGGCCTCAACAGGTACAGAAAGATAGAAATAATCCCATGCGTGCTATCGGACCACCACGGCCTAAAACTGGTCTTCAATAACAATAAGGGAAGAATGCCCACATATACGTGGAAATTGAACAATGCTCTACTCAATGATAACCTGGTCAAGGAAGAAATAAAGAAAGAAATTAAAAACTTTTTAGAATTTAATGAAAATGAAGATACAACATACTCAAACTTATGGGACACAATGAAAGCTGTGCTAAGAGGAAAACTCATAGCGCTGAGTGCCTGCAGAAAGAAACAGGAAAGAGCATATGTCAGCAGCTTGACAGCACACCTAAAAGCTCTAGAACAAAAAGAAGCAAATACACCCAGGAGGAGTAGAAGGCAAGAAATAATCAAACTCAGAGCTGAAATCAACCAAGTAGAAACAAAAAGGACCATAGAAAGAATCAACAGAACCAAAAGTTGGTTCTTTGAGAAAATCAACAAGATAGATAAACCCTTAGCCAGACTAACGAGAGGACACAGAGAGTGCGTCCAAATTAAAAAAATCAGAAATGAAAAGGGAGACATAACTACAGATTCGGAGGAAATTCAAAAAATCATCAGATCTTACTATAAAAACCTATATTCAACAAAATTTGAAAATCTTCAGGAAATGGACAATTTCCTAGACAGATACCAGGTATCGAAGTTAAATCAGGAACAGATAAACCAGTTAAACAACCCCATAACTCCTAAGGAAATAGAAGCAGTCATTAAAGGTCTCCGAACCAAAAAGAGCCCAGGTCCAGACGGGTTTAGTGCAGAATTCTATCAAACCTTCATAGAAGACCTCATACCAATATTATCCAAACTATTCCACAAAATTGAAACAGATGGAGCCCTACCGAATTCCTTCTACGAAGCCACAATTACTCTTATACCTAAACCACACAAAGACACAACAAAGAAAGAGAACTTCAGACCAATTTCCCTTATGAATATCGACGCAAAAATACTCAATAAAATTCTGGCAAACCGAATTCAAGAGCACATCAAAACAATCATCCACCATGATCAAGTAGGCTTCATCCCAGGCATGCAGGGATGGTTTAATATACGGAAAACCATCAACGTGATCCATCATATAAACAAACTGAAAGAACAGAACCACATGATCATTTCATTAGATGCTGAGAAAGCATTTGACAAAATTCAACACCCCTTCATGATAAAAGTCCTGGAAAGAATAGGAATTCAAGGCCCATACCTAAACATAGTAAAAGCCATATACAGCAAACCAGTTGCTAACATTAAACTAAATGGAGAGAAACTTGAAGCAATCCCACTAAAATCAGGGACTAGACAAGGCTGCCCACTCTCTCCCTACTTATTCAATATAGTTCTTGAAGTTCTAGCCAGAGCAATCAGACAACAAAAGGAGATCAAAGGGATACAGATCGGAAAAGAAGAGGTCAAAATATCACTATTTGCAGATGACATGATAGTATATTTAAGTGATCCCAAAAGTTCCACCAGAGAACTACTAAAGCTGATAAACAACTTCAGCAAAGTGGCTGGGTATAAAATTAACTCAAATAAATCAGTTGCCTTCCTCTATACAAAAGAGAAACAAGCCGAGAAAGAAATTAGGGAAACGACACCCTTCATAATAGACCCAAATAATATAAAGTACCTCGGTGTGACTTTAACCAAGCAAGTAAAAGATCTGTACAATAAGAACTTCAAGACACTGAAGAAAGAAATTGAAGAAGACCTCAGAAGATGGAAAGATCTCCCATGCTCATGGATTGGCAGGATTAATATAGTAAAAATGGCCATTTTACCAAAAGCAATCTACAGATTCAATGCAATCCCCATTAAAATACCAATCCAATTCTTCAAAGAGTTAGACAGAACAATTTGCAAATTCATCTGGAATAACAAAAAACCCAGGATAGCTAAAGCTATCCTCAACAATAAAAGGACTTCAGGGGGAATCACTATCCCTGAACTCAAGCAGTATTACAGAGCAATAGTGATAAAAACTGCATGGTATTGGTACAGAGACAGACAGATAGACCAATGGAATAGAATTGAAGACCCAGAAATGAACCCACACACCTATGGTCACTTGATTTTTGACAAAGGAGCCAAAACCATCCAATGGAAAAAAGATAGCATTTTCAGCAAATGGTGCTGGTTCAACTGGAGGGCAACATGTAGAAGAATGCAGATCGATCCATGCTTATCACCCTGTACAAAGCTTAAGTCCAAGTGGATCAAGGACCTCCACATCAAACCAGACACACTCAAACTAATAGAAGAAAAACTAGGGAAGCATCTGGAACACATGGGCACTGGAAAAAATTTCCTGAACAAAACACCAATGGCTTATGCTCTAAGATCAAGAATCGACAAATGGGATCTCATAAAACTGCAAAGCTTCTGTAAGGCAAAGGACACTGTGGTTAGGACAAAACGGCAACCAACAGATTGGGAAAAGATCTTTACCAATCCTACAACAGATAGAGGCCTTATATCCAAAATATACAAAGAACTCAAGAAGTTAGACCGCAGGGAAACAAATAACCCTATTAAAAAATGGGGTTCAGAGCTAAACAAAGAATTCACAGCTGAGGAATGCCGAATGGCTGAGAAACACCTAAAGAAATGTTCAACATCTTTAGTCATAAGGGAAATGCAAATCAAAACAACCCTGAGATTTCACCTCACACCAGTGAGATTGGCTAAGATCAAAAACTCAGGGGACAGCAGATGCTGGCGAGGATGTGGAGAAAGAGGAACACTCCTCCATTGTTGGTGGGATTGCAAACTGGTACAACCATTCTGGAAATCAGTCTGGAGGTTCCTCAGAAAATTGGACATTGAACTGCCTGAGGATCCAGCTATACCTCTCTTGGGCATATACCCATAAGATGCCTCAACATATAAAAGAGACACGTGCTCCACTATGTTCATCGCAGCCTTATTTATAATAGCCAGAAGCTGGAAAGAACCCAGATGCCCTTCAACAGAGGAATGGATACAGAAAATGTGGTACATCTACACAATGGAATATTACTCAGCTATCAAAAACAACGAGTTTATGAAATTCGTAGGCAAATGGTTGGAACTGGAAAATATCATCCTGAGTGAGCTAACCCAATCACAGAAAGACATACATGGTATGCACTCATTGATAAGTGGCTATTAGCTCAAATGCTTGAATTACCCTAGATCCCTAGAACAAACGAAACTCAAGACGGATGATCAAAATGTGAATGCTTCACTCCTTCTTTAAATGAGGAAAAAGAATACCCTTGGCAGGGAAGGGAGAGGCAAAGATTAAAACAGAGACTGAAGGAACACCCATTCAGAGCCTGCCCCACATGTGGCCCATACATATACAGCCACCCAATTAGACAAGATGGATGAAGCAAAGAAGTGCAGACCGACAGGAGCCGGATGTAGATCGCTCCTGAGAGACACAGCCAGAATACAGCAAATACAGAGGCGAATGCCAGCAGCAAACCACTGAACTGAGAATAGGTCCCCTATTGAAGGAATCAGAGAAAGAACTGGAAGAGCTTGAAGGGGCTCGAGACCCCAAAAGTACAACAATGTCAAGCAACCAGAGCTTCCAGGGACTAAGCCACTACCTAAAGACTATACATGGACTGACCCTGGACTCTGACCTCATAGGTAGCAATGAATATCCTAGTAAGAGCACCAGTGGAAGGGGAAGCCCTGGGTCCTGCTAAGACTGAACCCCCAGTGAACTAGTCTATGGGGGGAGGGCGGCAATGGGGGGAGGATGGGGAGGGGAACACCGATAAGGAAGGGGAGGGGGGAGGGGGATGTTTGCCCGGAAACCGGGAAAGGTAATAACACTCGAAATGTATATAAGAAATACTCAAGTTAATAAAAAAAAAAACAAAAAAAAAACAAAAAAAACAAAAAAAAAGAAAAAAACACAAAAAAAAAGAGAAAAAAAAAAAAAGAAGAAGTCAGTGAACAACCTGAGAGAGCCTGTTAAATCCATGTGGATTCTAAGAATTGAAATCTGGTGATCAGGCTTGGTGGCAAACACACTTTCCTGATGAGGCACCTCAAAGACATGTTTTTCTCTTTTCTTTACCCCAGTTTCTGAAGAATAAATGTACATGTGTTGTTACAAATTTTGGATTATTTCTGTAAGAAGAATGGCATTCCTTCTATTCCTTCAAAATGGAGGTCTTATATTTTTTTTTCAATTTTACTTGTTCTTTTGTTTAAGACAATAAAACTTTGATGGTCAAAAAAAAGATATCAATTTATCAATTTATGTTAAGATAACAAAAAAAGCAATTATGTGTTAACATAAATGGCACATGCTTATAAAAATAGTATTTTCCAAAGGGAAAAAATATGAGAGGAGTAGAACTGTGTTAGATTTTTACAAATCCATTTACAGTTTAGCTTAATAAAAATCCAGCAAGATTCTCATATCTGAATCTGCATTCTATCTGATGTGCTGTTGTACAGCTTGTGTGGGAATGAAAAATACAAAAAAAAATGTATTTATGATTCATCTTGATCATTCCCATCCTTCTTCTCTTAGAGCGCATCGTCCATGGCGTTGCAGTCTACCTAAGCCTCTCCGTGTGTCATAGGGAGCCTATGAAACAACGTGGTCTTGCTGAAACAGGGCTAGAGCTCTTCGTACCCTGCCCTTTGCTTCTCTACTCGTCTACCTGCAGCCAACCTTCCCGGAGCAAGCGCTGATGGTCTAGGAGTGGAGAGAGAGTGGAGAGGGGGGAGCTGAGGGGTCATACCGAAGGGCTTTCGCCCTGATGGTCCTGATCTACGTGCATCTCCAATGGATGTTCCTGATCTATGTGCATCGCCAATGGCCTTCATATCTTCATTCAATGCACTGCATGTATCGCATGCAGACTTTCATGTGGCACACGGACATGCCTTGTTAGGATGCACACTGCAGCCTCTTATGTGGTGGGTTCAGACATGATTTTGTGTCATTGTCTACCCTCTCTGGATGCTCCTGAGATTATTTTAAGTTTAAAATGAAGAGCATCCATTTTAGCCAGGCCAAGTGGTATAGACCTGGAATCCCTAACACTTAGGAAGATCAGGCTACAAGTTCAACATCAGCCATAGCTTCAGACTGAGTTCAAGGGCAATCTGGCGACTTAGTAAGACACTGTGTCGACATAAATATGAAGAGAGGGTTAGGAAGAAAAAGTCACCAACAATCTCATCTAGCATGAACGCTATGAACTAGAATAGTGACCATCCTGGCAAAGTATGCCCATGGTACGGTAGTAGCACAGAAAATGTGGTAGGGATAACCACAGCCGACCGTGTTCTGATTGGATTAAGGCCTACTCCAAACAAGGGAAGCATGCATGGCACTGTAAAACTTGCAAGAACCCCTGGTTGTGGAGCTCACAGGTCCAAGGGCGAACCTTCTGCTGTTATTTTGTTAAGCTGATATAGTATCAAATTGCTCTCTAAATTTACATCTCTGTGCCCAGGAAGTGCTCCCAATATCCATCATCATCAAAAGAAGTTTTTTTGGTTTGGTTTGGTTTGGTTTAGTTTGTTTTTTGTAGTGAGTGGTGGTTAAACACAAACTCTTAACAAGCCAAAGAACCAGAAGTAAATATGAGCAGAGGACTAGAGAGAAGGGAAAGCAGTTAAGAGTACTGACTATTCCTGCAGAGGACTCAGGTTCAATCCATTGCACCGATCCGATCTGGAAGCTCACGATTATCTGAAACTTCAATTCTAGGGGACCTGATACCTGTTTCTGGCCTCCACAACCCCCTGCACGCATGTGCTGAACATAAAACCATACATGCAAACAGTCATACACATAAATAAAATTAGATTTTGCTTTAAAAAGATGTGTCAATGGAGTGTGCTCTCTCTCTCTCTCTCTCTCTCTCTCTCTCTCTCTCTCACACACACACACACACACACACACACATACACACACACACACACACACACACACACACACACAGTTAAAATTAGAGACTTTTGTGAATGAGAGGAAAGAAAGACTGTAAGAGTTGGGGGTCAGAGAAGACCAGAAGGAAGCAGTATCTTCTCGGCATGACTGAGCCACCCTACTCTTCAACTTCCAGCAGCTGTGGTGTCCCGCACACGATCAAACCAGTCAAGAGTCTAGTGAGTCAGCGTTTCTTGAAGGTTGTGGCCTCTGGTGGATCAACCAGGCTCCAGTGGTTATAGTCCTCACATTAGGACTATATGGGCAGCACAATTTGAACGTGGTGAGCTTTTTGTCAAAACGTGAGGAAACGAAGTGGAGAAAGTAGAGGGGGATATGGGGATAGATCTGGGAGGAGTGGACTGTGAATATGATCAAAACACAGTGTGAAACTCTGAATCAATAAAATACACTTTGTAAAAGAGAACTGGGGATGTAGCTCGGTGACTCAGTGGTAGAGCGCTTGCCTAGCACGCGTAAGGGTCTGGGTTTAATCTCTACTACAGAATGAAGAATTATGAAATGCTAATCCTATGTCAGTCGCCAGCTTAAGTGTTCTCTGTTTATCCATTTCAATCAATCCTCGCAGCAACCTTGTGAGGCTGGTAACATGTCCATTTTTAGATGAAGAATCCAAGGCTCAGACAGCAAGAGGAATTCAACTAAGAGATGCAGCTGTTGAGGGCAGAACAGGAATGCGAGCCTAGATCTTATCTGCGCTGAGGCCTGTTCTGCTCACTGAGCGGTCACATTAAAGTCTTCTTCCTAGAAAAAGCTGCAGTGGAAATAAAGGTAGGGGCTGATGAGACCTAGTGAGAGCTGATACTAATTGGGTCCATGGAGGTTGTGGAGGAAGCCAGTGACGCTCATGGTAAACAGGCAAAGAAAACAGCAGTCAGCTGAACATGGAGTGTTTTGATAAAGAAGAGACTGTGAGGTGGTAGGCTCATGAGGGAAGTCATGTGATCCAAACCAGATGCCACATTGTGAGCATATGCTTATGAGCTGAGCACCGGGATTTAAGACCATCCCCTAGTCTTTGTTACATCTAAGCCTCATCTCAACGCTGCCAACACCTTGATAGATGAATTGACATCCCAGTAAACTGACTACATCAAAGGTAGAGATCTGTCCCACTTTCCTCTGAATCCAGGACAAGTCCTTATAGTCAGAAGGAAATATAAATATGATGAGTAAGTTAATAGCTATATCATAAGACTAACATGACAAAACAACACATATCCTGAACTACATATATAGCCACATAAGCCACACATATACTGACAGGCACGTACTTAAACTACAGATGTGCCGACACACATGTACTGAACTACACATATACTGACACGTGTATGTATTGAACCACATGCATACTGACATACACATATCGTGAACTCCACATACACATAAACAACATTATTATGGAACCGTACATATACTGACATACATGTACAGAAACACAAGTGTGCTGAACCACTTGTGTACTGAATATTGATGTGTACTAAACCACATATATCTGAGCAGCATGAAGACACATTAATAATAATAATAATAATAATGAAAGGATTTTAAAAATATAATCTCAACAAATGGTACAGTAACAACTGATTAGCCATATATGAAAAATGAACCTTTGAAAATATTCACAAAAAAATTAAAATAAATCCAATTAGAACTAAATTTAAAAAATAGGATAGAGGCAGAAACTATTTTTTAAATACAAAATTAGACATTATGAAAAATGTTTGAATGTTCTTCAGGAGAATAAATAAATGAAAAAGCAAATATTAAAAATTGTTGGGCCAATATTTTACTAGGGTAAAGCATTTGCAGACTATATTTGAACATATACCAAATGGATATAGGAACTTTATCATACAATTTAAACTACATTCAAAATGTAACTAAAGGCCTGTGTATAACAAACACACAAAAAGATGTCAAACATCATACATCATAGGGACATACATGTATGTCAAAATCATAAATCGAGCAATAAGATGGGAATAATTTAAAACCTTGACAACACCACATGTTAGCAAGAAAGGGAAAAGCTTGGAAACACTGGGGCTGCTGGTGTAACAGTATTGTCAATGACGAGTGGAGTGGAATTTCCTTGTGACTTGGGCATATACTAGTTCTGTGAGCCAGCCACAACTCTCTCTCATTCCATTTGTAGGAAATTATAAAAAGGACAAAATTACAGTGACCAAAACTCTTCTATCCGGCAGGGGAAATGCTAAGAGAACCCACAGTGTGGCTGGCAGCATGTAGCAGGGCAGCCATTGACAAAAACAGTATGGAGAGTCCTCAGAGACCAGTAAGAACTAAACTGCACTCTATGTGGCCAGGCAGGTGTATGCATGTGCATGCCAAGGAAAGGGACTGCCCTGCAGAATGACCTCTGCACTCCTCAGGTGCTGCAGCACTATTCCCAAAACGAAGGCACGGAAATGACTGGGTCCCTTGCCAGGGGACTACAGAAGAACTGGCGTAGACATGTAACAGAGTGCTATCTTGTCTGTAGAAAGGGAATTCTGCCTCAGTGAGAGAAGATGCACCTAACCCTCGAGAGACTTGAGGCCCCAGGGAGTGGGGAGGTTTGGTGGGGTGGAGGGGGTTGGGGGAGACATCCTCTTGGAGAAGGGGGAGGAGGAACAATCGGAGGGCAGATTGGACTGTAAAAATAGATTAAAGAATAATAATAAAGAAAAAAAGGAAAACACAGAGATAAAACCAAGGAAGTTTATGCTGTGAACGAACTCAGATTCAGCAATAAAAACATTGCATGATGCCTCTTAGATGTGATGTCGCTTTCTTTTCAATGTCAGATACATAGACATAAAGAGCAGAATTAGAAGAGAAGTGTTGTGGTGCACACCTTTAATCAGAGCACCGTGGAGGCAGAGGCAGGAGAATCTCTGCAAATGCGAGGCCAGGCTGCTCTACAGAGTGAGTCCTGAGACAGCCAGAGCTACATAGTGAGACTCGGTCTCAAAACATAAAAATTAAAAAGAGGAGACTCGGAGCTGGGTGGGAGGGTTGATCTGCAACCACGGGGATCCAAGTTCAAGTCCCCAACACACAAGCAAAAAAGCCAGGCATGGCTGTATCTGCCTGTAACTTGAGCAGTGAGGGTCAGACATCGGGGAATCTTTGTTGGCCAGCCAGACTACAGGAAATAGTCAATGACCTTAGCTTAAGGCACTAGAAAGAAAGCAGCAGAGGAAGAAGTCCAATGTCTTGCTGTGACCTCTGACACACTTAGTTTACTAAAGGGAGTACCATAAAAAGATAGGTCAAAGGGCACAAATGTGCTGTTATGACTAATGGCACGTATACAACTCTAGCATGCAACAAAAGAGCTGTAATTAGTAATATTGTGTTATATACTGGAAATTCATCAAGGGTAGACTTTACTGCTCTTACACACATACCCGTGAAGTTTTTTATAAAAGCAGGTGACTAACTACCTGATGTGATGGGTAAATTCATTGGCTTAACCACAGTCCTCATTTAACTATGCATGCCAGTATCAAAAGGTCCTGTTACATACCTTTAATGCATGTGATGCAAATTCAAAACAATGTTTTCAAAGCACACCAGTGTCTGTTGCCATGTAAAAACTGAGGAGACTGATGATGTGGGAACCTGAGGGGATTTTCTTGGTGTGATGGAGATGGTCTACATCCCAATGTTCTCCCAGTTGTCATGCGAATGCAAGCTTTGTCACAATTCATTGGGTTATCTCCTAAAATAATGTTTTATTTTCCCATGCACAGACCTACAGCCAAATATTAGGCTGAGATTGGGGAACCCCCACAGAAGAGGGAAAAGGATTACGGGAGCCAGAGAGGTTACGGATACCACAAGAAAACCCACAGAATTAAATCACCTGGGCTCATAGAGACTGAACTGACAACCAGGGAACATGCATGGGACTGACCTAGGCCCTCTGCACATATGGTACAGTTGTGTGGTTGATCTACTTATGGGACTCCTAACAATGGATGCAGGGGCTGTCTCTGATTCTGTTGCCTGCCTTCTGGACCCCTTTCCCTGACTGAATTGCCTCGTCTAGTATTAATAGAACGAGAGGTACCTAGTGGTACTATAAGTTGATGGCCAAGGCAGGTTGGTAGCCATCCATCCAGGTCTGCCCCTTTCTAAAGAGAAACAGAGGAGTGTATGGGGTAGGGAGGGGGAAAGGGAGGGGAAGGGACCAGGAGGAGACTGTGGGCTGAGAGGTGGAGAGAGAGAGGAATTAGTATTGGTGAAGAGGGAGGAGAAACTGTGGTAGAGATGTAAAATAAATATTTTTAAATCAATAGAAAGAAAATAAATGAGCCCCTTTGACATTTTGATTGGAAAAAGTCTCATTTGTTATATGGAAACACGTAAATTATACTTCAAAAGTTTTTTTAACATGCTTTCAAAGAAAAACATTATACAACTGCATACATACCAGACACACATACCTTACATATTCACACATAGACTTCATGCAATCGGCTTTTACACCCATGAAGAATTGTGAATTACCCCCAAATAATATAGTGGGCTTAAGAAGACAAACCTTCGATAAAATCTAGATGTGCCTCCCACTGGACACAGTGTGACACACAGTAACAGTAGACAGACCGATACGGTTTCTGTATATTTTGTTTATGTCAATAGCATATAAAATAAATTTGTATGGCAACCCACCCATAGACTTATGCATACTTCCTCCCAATGTTAACCATGCTAGTCATCTCCTTAGATCCATTTCTTAGAAGACAAAACTAGACTATGGTTGGTAAGAAAGTAATGCTCTATGCATACCCGCACACCATCTATTAAACTATTTCACCTGGCGATGTGTGAAGAGGTTTTCCATTGGTTTGAATAACTGTCTCCTAGAGAAAACCTCAAAGCCATGATGATGTCCTCATTGGCTTGTTATCAGGCACTTGCTTTTTTTTTTAAACAAGATACTGGACAAGATTCAAGGTTAAGGATAGAACACCAAAGATCGCTCTGGGAGAAGTTGTAAAGCCGAAAGAACCTTGACTTAGGGTTACTGTGTTACTGCAACTAAAACCGACCTTCAATATAGGAAGCTCACATTAAACAAACAAATGTCTGAGTGTAAATCTTTTATTAGGCTCAGAAACAGTAATTAGCATAGATACATTCAAGGCCACAATCTGTCTTTAATTCAAGCTACAGACAAAGAAGGAACTGAAGTCAGGGAGATGCTATAAGCCAAAATAACCTTGGTCCTCAGAAATACAAAACTGTGCACTCAGGGATCCCTCTCTGGCACTCACTAAAATTATCAAGGGTTATCATATTTATCCTGTTAACAGGGTAGATTTATTGTTTGTGTATAATAATTTGGGGCCAAGCTGCATCGATGTGTTTTATGGCATGTAGTCAACTCCGATATATTGCCGGTCTATAACAACGCCATAAACTACAGATGCCATCATCGAAATGAACGAGCCAGAGGACGTACTGAGCTGCTTTTAATTATATGTTTATCTTCCCTCATTTCTTTGACTTGCGTTTTATTTATACCACATGTGGTATAGAAGCAATTTTCAGGGGGTTTTGGAAAACCTTAAGCAATCATCTTATTTTACTGAGCAAAGCCACATTACTTACATTGACAGCAATTATATCTCTATATTTCATAACATTCATACGATTTCTGGTCCTTTCTAACCACATGATTTCCATCTGAGATCCTCCTGAGGACAGAGAAGACTTTCAAACCAAGCCTAGTCACCAGCTCTGAATGTTTTAACTATTCTCTGCTTTGTACTGGCAGTTAGAAGTAAGGCGGGATATCTAAATGTAATCGTTTAAGTAGTATGGCCTGTTACATTTAAAAATTACAAATATTTAGCAAACATTTTAAATTATCACAGACAGCAATCACCTATAGATCTGATTTAAATAGCTATCTTGATGAACACATTTCTCAATACACCCACCGCATTTTTCTCAATACACCCACCACCACTGCTCTGTCTGAAAATGACTCTGACACTTAAAGCAATGCCACTGCCCAGTGCCAAAGATTCCATAAAGGGGACGACTGACTCTCACATCAACCCTCAGCCCATGGTGGAAACAGTGCCACACGGCTAAGCCTTACACTCCTTGGCTACTTTTCAGCCAGAGTGGATTGACTGTCTCCTCCCTCCTGCTCACTAGGGGTCCAGCTCAACACCAGCTTTTTCCTCTCCGTGGATCTAAATGTTAATATTCTAACAAGAATGACAGTCCTGAGAGGCTGGAGAGATGGTTCCGTGGTTAAGAGTACCAGCTGCTTTCCCAGAGGTTCACGGCTCTGGGAAATTTCCAGCACCCACACAGCAGCTTCCAACTGCCTGTAACTCCATTCCAGGGGAACGCTCTTCTGTCCTCTGGGTGCATCCGTTATATATGTGGTGCATAGACATGCATGCAGGCATAACAGCTCCGTGCATAAAACATTAAATTAAAATTAAGAGCTACGGTCGAGCCTTGATCGGTCATGACGATACTCAGCCTTCTCTTCTGTCTGATCCCAGGCTCCTCTGTCAGAAACTCCTCTATAAACACCGCAGGGACAACATCCGTGACATATATTGCATGCGGTCAGCTCAGCTGCTCCTAACCCAACTTTCTGCTTCTCTCAAAGTATCTTGCTCTCAGGCCCAATCTCATTTTGACAAAGGGTGTGGAGACATCACACTGCCCTGTGTTTCCGCTTTGCTTGAAGCACCACATTTCTTTACTTTAGCTATAACTATCTCATCAGTTACGTTTTTTTTCCTAGACTTGTCTTACTGCTCAGTGGCATGAATAGAATGCCGGTTACCAGTTAGTCTGGAAGTTCAGTTCACTGATACACCACATGCTTAGCACCCCCAAGGCCCCAAGTTTGATCTTCAACACACAGAAGGTAACATGAAAGGAATAGAAATAAAACAAAATGTCACTTGAATGGCTTCATTAAGGAAAGGAAGAATGCTTGCTAGCTCCCTAATTCAGAGTGGCCCGATAGAGTGTCTTAGTTAAGAGAACTTTGAGACTGATTCTTACTATCCAGACAAAGTGACTGAAAAGCAAATCTAACACATTGCCTGAGGACTAAAGAGATTAGGCAAGAGTGTTGAGAGGTTCAGAATAACTATCACCAGAAGCCCACTTACACTGCTGGCACTTTTAGCAGGCAAAGCTAAGGGCTTACCAAACAGTGGTATCCAATGTGTCCAGACAACTGGGCACAGCACAGCCTCCTGTGTGTAGTGGGGGCTTTACTGGGTCACCTGTCACTTCCCCTCACTGTCCTGATAACCTTCTGTCTTAGTCAAGGTTTCTATTCCTACACAAAATATCATGACCAAGAAGCAAGTTGGGGAGGAAAGGGTTTATTCAGCTTACACTTCCACATTGCTGTTCATCACCAAAGGGAGTCAGGACAGGAACTCAAGCAGGTCAGAAAGCAGGAGCTGATGCAGAGGCCATGGAGGGGTGCTGCTTACTGTATTGCTTCCCCTGGCTTGCTAAGCTTGCTTTCTTATAGAACCCAAGACTACCAGCCCAGGGACAGCGCCACCCCCAGTGGGCCCTCCCTCCTTGATCACTAATTGAGAAAATGCCTTACAACTGGATGTCACAGAGCCATTTTCTCAAGGGAGGCTCCTTTCTCTGTGATAACTCCAGCTTGTATCAAGTTGGCACAGAAAAACCAGTCAGTACACCTACCGTAACAAAAACACACCAAAAGAAACTGTGAAGCAGGGCAATGGCTCCTGCTTGGGTGTCTTTCACACCAAGGGAACCCAAATCTCAAAAGGCATTGACAATAGGGTTGTTCATTCTTAGATTTTGTTCTCTCTCTGTCTCTGTCTGTCTGTATCTCTCTCTCTCTCTCTCTCTCTCTCTCTCTCTCTCTCTCTCTCTCCCTCTCTCCCTCCCTCTGTGTGTGTGCATGCATGTGTGTGTGTGTATGTGTGTGTGTGTGTGTGTGTGTGTGTGTGTGTGTGTGTGTGCATGCAAAGAAAGGACAGAGGCTTGCCTTGGCTGTCATTCTTCAAGTACCATTTGTCTTGTGTTTTGAGACAGTCTCTCACTGGCTGTGAGCTCATTGACTTGGCTAGGCTCAAGTTCTCGATCTGGCTCTATATCAGGAGCACTGAGAGTCTAAGCATGTGCCACCATGCTCTACTGTTTCATACTTTATTTATTTTTTTAACTGAGTTCAGGGAATCAAACTCCAGTCTTGGTTTCAAAGACAGCAACTTCTCTGGCTGAGCTATTCCCCAGCCTCATCCAAGGCATCCACAAGAGCTAGTTTCAATCCTAGAAAAAGTGGTAGCACTTAAGCTTTGAGATGCATCCATTCATCCGCTCCCTGGGCACTCATCTTGAGTAGTAGGCGCTGAGGACACCGCTGGACGAGGAAACCCGTTAACCATCCACTTCAGGCTATATACACTGTGGTAGGGGAAAATAATGAAAAATGAAGAATTAATTTGTGAAAGTATGGCAGGGGGATGATAC
The DNA here is from genome assembly GCF_021556685.1 of Rattus norvegicus. Lineage (NCBI taxonomy): Eukaryota > Metazoa > Chordata > Mammalia > Rodentia > Muridae > Rattus > Rattus norvegicus. The sequence goes on from NC_141534.1 coordinate 136,461,998, forward strand.
AGCTCACAAAAGAATAAAACGTGACAGAGTAGAGGAGACAGGAGGGCTGTATCCCAACACTACAGTGAGCAGACTTGGGAATGGCCTCTGGGGAACTGGCAATTGAACAGAGGCTACAGGTCTGAGAAGTGACCCTGATAAAAGCTAGAGAGAAGTCATCCAGCAAGGAAACAGGAGGTTAGAAGGCCTTGGGGTAGGGAAAATAGCCCCTGTCTGTTCAAGGAGCAGCAAGCGGTCAGAGAGCCTGGAGCAGAGGCAGCAAGGAAACAGGGTTCATCACCTCCGGCCTGCTGAGCTCATGTTGCATTAAACATTTTTTTCCACAGCACTCCCAGGAATGCTGCTTTGAATCAGGACCTTTCTTTTTTTCCATTCTAACCCCCAACCTGACTGAGAAATCACCTTAGTATGCATTAATTATTTAATCGCTTTCATCACACATGACTTCAAGAACTGCCTGGTGTTTAATGCAAGACAGTTGCCTCTCCCTTTGAAGACAGATTAAACACGAAGTGGCAGAATAGGGAGGTGTCAGCCAAGGCTTAGAGCTGCTTCAGAGCGGGCCAGTAAGGGTGAGTGGTGCTTCTCTTTGATTTGCAAGAGCTGACCCAATGCTGTTAGTGATTAGTCCCAAATTTAACACGTGATATTTTGCACTTCACAGAGAGGGGATGAGGACCCTTACGACTGACCGACCGACCGACAGACAGACAGAAAGACAGACAGACATAGGCAGGCAGAAAAAGACATGGAAAATAAATAGATGAGACATTGATGATATGAAAATAAATGATAGGTAGGTAGGTAGACAGACAGGTAGATAGACAGAAATAGATGATAGCGAGATGATATTGATAGACAAACAGATGATAGATAGATAGATAGATAGATAGATAGATAGATAGATAGATAGATAGATAGATAATAAATAGATGATTGATAGGTAGATAATAGGTAGATAATAGATAGGTAGATGGATTAATAGATGGATAGACAGATAGATGGTAGATAGATAATAGATAGATAATAGATAGATAGATGATAGATAGATGGATAGATGATAGATAATAGATAGATGATAGATAGATAGATAGATAGATAGATAGATAGATAGATAGATAGATAGAGGATGGAGAGATGATCAGCAATTGATAGATGAGAGGGAAAGGAAAAAACAAGAGAGAGAGAGAGGTGAAGGAGAGGGGAAGGGAGAGGACGAGGGAGAGGGAGAGGGGGTGGGAGAGAAGAATGATTGAGCTAGAATGCTTGCTGGGTACATGGATCACAGCTGACAGCTTCCTGTATTAAAGATCTGAGATTTCGAAGAGGGAGAGTGGGCAGGGTCAAGCCCGGTGAGAGAGCCAGCAATACCTCACCACTAAGCCTCCTTCTCAGTCTACTCTATGAGCCGCCTGTGACACCGTCGGCTTTATCTGATTTCCTTTATTAGACAACTGTGATCTTCTTCTTTCAAACCCTTGTCACCACCGTTTGCTGGTACACAAATGATATGATTAGAGACTGTGGCATCTTGTATAATCGGTCATAGTCACCATCACAGGGGTTCAGGAACATGACAAGTGTTGCTTCCTTGGGCTAAGCTAGAGCAGGTGTGCTTGGTGATGAGACCCTGCACATCTCCACAAGCAAGAGTCGGCGCCTCATTGACAGGACACTGCCTGACATCTTCCAGACTACTGTGGATGGGGACCCACTGGAAAGGAGGCTCCAGACTCTAAGACATCCAAGTGTGTAGGAATATCCTCACTTTTTTACTTGTTGGATAAAACCCGTGCACTTTCATCAAGTTCTGTGTTTTTCAGACCGCTCAAGAATTTACCTTGAAGGTTATAAAGAACTCACCTTTGAATGATTTTTTAAAACCTCTTTCTGCTTCATTTTTTATTTCCTTTTATTTATTTATTGGGGAGGGCCACCAGTGTGTCCCAGGGTACATGTGGAGGGCAGAGGACAGCTTGTACTAGTCAGCTCTTCCTTTCCAGCTTGTGGTGTAGGCCCTGCTAATTAGACTCAGGTTGTCAGACTTGGCAGCAAGCATCTTTTGCTGAGCCATCTTTCCAGACCTTGAAAAACCTCCTTAAATGCATTCTGCTCATGACTTAATGTCCCAAACCTCCCTCTTTTCGTTGAAATGAGTAAAGGATTATTAAGCATTATGTTGAGGGCAAAGGAGCTTCATTTTCTACTCTAAGGACATTCCCCCAGGACATTTGTAGCCCTAAATCTGTTTCTCCTTCCAAAATAGCCTGCCTATGCAGGAAACATCTAACCCGAGGCCTGGCTCTGCCACCCCACCCAACTAGCTCTGTAATTTCTGTCAAGTAGCTTCAAGCTCTCTGAGTGCCTTTTTCCTGTCTGTAGTAGCGCACATGAGTAACTGTGCCTCTCCGAGCTGGCAGAAGCATTTGTACTAGTCCTGAGTCCTAACTGCAAGTCAGAGAAGGTGACGCAGGTTAATTTAATTATAAGTAAAAGTTTGGAAAGATATCTGGTGACTATGGAATTCAAGAAATTATGGAAAATAGGAGAGGGGGTAGAATCAAGAAGTTAGGTAATAAAGAGTTCAGAAGCCAGGGATCCAACTAGAAGATTTCTGTGGATGCCACAGTCAGACTAACAACGTCATACCCGTTATACATCTGAGACGTCAACAGGCACGTTTGGCATTTGTTTCTCTGTATCACAGAGAGACTTTGTACACTTCAAAGGCCACCTGTTTGACAAAGACTGAGAGAAGTAAAGGGGGTCAAAGTTCCTTCTGGGAAGCAGGATTTGGCTTCTCCAAAGAAGGGATTCAAATGTGAGATATATAATCAGACGATACACCTACTGCATATTATATGAGGAGACACGCTAACTATCTCTCGTGGTACCTGGCATGTAGTAAGTACTCAGAACTATCTGCAGATCTTACCCCTTTTCTTGGCTTATCGGTTGCCATTAGCCCATACCTCATAAGGCTTTCCACACACACTTTCCCTTCTAAAAATGCTGTAACAGCATTTAGAACTAGGAATTTAATAATACTGCAGATAACCAAATTGGTTAGAATTACATATAAACTAAAACACTAGGTTCTTAGTGAGGAATAAAATTTCCAAAGAGGTGAACAAATAAAAGGGATTTAAAAAAAACCCTAGTCACGTCTTAGAAAATGTAAATATTATTTGATACTAAATTTAGAATCTTGTTTTGGGGGAGTTAACACGTGCTTTTAGTAAGTTCCAAACATTAGAAATGTTCTCTACCCAATCTCCTCCCATTGTTTTTTTGTTTTGTTTTGTTTTGTTTTTTGTTTGTTTGAGACAGTTTAGCTCTGTGGCTCAGAAACTGGTTTCAGCGTCATGATTCCCAACATCTGTCACCACACCCAGCCAAATGTTTTTAACATTTCTTTTTACTGTAACTAATATGGCGGGTGGGTGACATGGTACGTGTTATCTTGTGTGGAGGCCAGAAGAGACCCTGAGATTTCCTGGAGTTGGATTTACAAGCAGTTGTGAGCCACTACATATAGGCACGGGGAACCCAACTCAGATCCCCTGTAATAACAGCTCTTCCTGTTGATCTCATCTTCATAGGGAAATAAACCTGTAGTCTTGATTTCTCTCTAAAGGAATATTCAGAGAAAAGTGTAAAAAACCCCAGGCCAGGTACAGGGGTACACTCTTTTAATATAACTACCTGGAAGGTTAAATCAGGAACAGACTACCCTGTCTCTATAATGAAACAAAACAGAAATTCCAGCACCGAGACTGCATAGTAAATTCTATGAAGGTCACCTGGAAGAGAACTGAAATATCAGTATTTTAAACACCACCCAGATGATGGCCGTGTGCAGTCATGTTAGTGAACCAGGCTCTCTGCTTTCTTATCCTTTATCAGAGTGTCCTGAGCATCTGTGTGTGGCAACCCTACCTCCACCTTGGGTACCTTTTCCCTTCATAGTGTCAATTAGTCCCAGGTCAGCCAGTCTTAAAATATGATGCCTTCACATTTGAGCTTCCTTCTTCCCAGTTCTGCTCAAGTCTTCAATTCATCCCCTAAGTTTGCCATGTCTGTGACTATTCCCACTCCTCTCCTCTCTGTCAGGACTGTGAGCCAGGGTTACACATTCCCTTCCTATGATCCGTGTGATTCTGTTGCCTTTTGGTATATTTTTCCAAATTAAATCAATGCCATATGCCACTCACACAACACAACTACAGTTCACCTAGACCTGTATTACCCTGCAGCTTGAATACACAAGGAAGATTGTGCCTCCCAGTCAATCTCCCTAAAAAGTTCACTCTCTGTTTAACATCCCTGTGTAAGCCAGCTTTCTGTTGCTATGACACAATACCCGAGAAAAACATTTTTAAGAAACAAGTTTACTTTGATTCACAGTTACAAAGCGTTCAGTCCGTCATTGAGTGACTCTAGTAATTTCAGGATCTTGAAGTAGTAGAACATGATGACACATGACAGAAGCAGACTCATTATTCCGTGACAGTCAGGAAGTAGAGAGAAAGGGGAAGAATACACAAGGTTTGTAAGCATGCGCAGACACAAACACACACACACACACACACACACACACGCACAAGAGAAACTAGTTCCTTCGATTTAGTTCAAGATTGGAACTTATCCCAAGGCCCCTTGAGTTTGGGAGACAGGAAGGACCCGGAAGAGCTTGCTCCTGTGCTCTCATTTTTCTGTTGAGGAAGTAGGTCAACTGCAATTTCCGTGATCCTGCAGGACGGAAATGTCAGAGCAGGACAGAGTCTACAGTTCAGATTCCATCACCTTTCCCCTACTTAGATTATGACCTTGCTCAAATGGAGGCCCACGGCCTCACTTGCCATAAAGCTGCTGCAGCTGCCCCCACAGCTTACCTCTCTTTTACCTAAATTGATCCAAAGCTATCATGGAACTTCCTCTTCTTACAAATCCATCCCAGCATTTCATTTTGCAGGCAATTCTGCCGACTCCTGGTTTCCATCTCTGTCAACCTGCCGCCATTTACTATTTCACCATCTAATTACAGTTTTTTCTTCTTCTGTGATTTCCTACTAGAGACTTTTTTCCCATCATGAGATTGTATGGGCTTTCTCTGATAACCACCAATTCTTACTGAAATCCCCCTAACATCATCTATCCCAGAAGTCTCTTGAAGAGCAAGCCAGGTGCTCCATCGACCTATGTTAAATCGTGGTGAGTTTACACAATACTAACAAGTATCCTTTGGTCGCCCATAATGAATGCTCTCACCCTCCGCTGGAGTGTGTTTTTTATTGTAGTTACATCTGGGAAGGACTTGATATATAGAAAAATAATGTCAGCTTCAGATTCTGTATTCTCCTTTCTGTTGGGTGACCAGAAGACCAGATGGTTTTTTTTCAGTCCTCTCCAAACAATTGTTTTAAAATATTAATGCTCTTTCACTTTCAAATATAAGTACAGTACTTTTCTATCAGTTCCAAGATGGGTGCTTTCAAATGCACTTTTCTGACTTGAGTTGATTCAGGTCAAAGTTTAAAAGAAAGCTGTGTATGTGGATAAAAATGAAGTCTGTAAACGTCCTGCCTTTTACTAATGGATTGGGTTGTTTTGTTTTGTCCCCCTTCTTAGTTCTCAATTATTTTCAAAAAAAACTTGAGCAATTCTTTAACATTTAGATACTCAAAACAACTAGCTATTAGTGCAACTGATTGACTAGAATAGGAAAGACAAACTCAGAGAGGAAATTCTACCTTCCTCTGTGTAAGAAGTGTCATTTGCTTTATCTTTCTACATAGACAATAGCTTGTTTTCTTGTTCTGCATGTTTCTAGCTCTTCCCAAAGAGAGATTAACTACCTGCCCCAAGCTTGTATTAAAAAATTTACATTCGATATTTTTCATTTGACTGTGATCACAGGAAGCCCTCTCTAATTTCATTTGGCACATTACCCATCATATTTATGGAAATTCTCCATGAACCCTGGCCCTGAAATGTAACAGCTGCATAAAACAGTGTGTAAGATGTGGCTGTGGTGTTCACAAGGTATACCCTTGACCTTGGCTACTGGCTGAGTCTTTGCCTGGATCTACTAGCCACCCTGGAATCCCAAAATGAAGGAATGATGAAACAGCCTTCCAACCACATGGCATGGGCTGATTAGCAGGCAGAGTTGTGAAAAGGAATTAGTAATGAGGGGAACAAAGATAGCCAGAAACTGCAACCAGCAGGGAGCCTATTTCCACAGAAGTTGAAAATAAAGTAACAATAGAAATGGTAGTCATCTAATTAAATAATAATTTTTCCTCTTTAATGATGTCCATGCTAGTTAATGTCATGACTTCTTCAATCAGTAAGATGATAATTCAAGCATAGCTATCAAAAGGCAAGTTGTGAAACTTTAAAGAGGCCCATGAGCTAACCATGGTAATAGCTTATGAATGGGGAAAGAAATCTTTAAAAATCAATGTCCACCATAACAAGATGGGAATTTGAAATCCTGTTGGAGGCTTCAACCCAAGGCACGTTTTTGTACTTTGTCATCTCCCACTTCTGTGTAAATTAAACTTTATTCATACCTGGAGTGGATTGAAGAATAAAGTTTAGGGCAAAAGTAGACAGAGAAATTATAGGACAAGTAATTTATGATGTTCTTTCAAACTAGGCAGTGTTGGCTGACGCAGGAGGCGTACTTATGTTTGGAATCTAATATATATAGTCAGAGGCAGTCTTTGAGACTGGAAGTTACATAGTTCAGAGGACAAATCTAGTCTTTCTGTTTCAGAGTCCCTTTCTGTGTGTGTTCCTAGGAGTATTGCTTAACCTTGTTAGACCTTCATTTTCTCATCTTATAGATCTACCTACTCTCATAGAGTGTACGTAATTTACTAAATGTAAATAATGTATTAAAAAGTGCTGGACACTGGGCCTGGAATGTAGCTTGTGCTCAGTATACTGTTGGTTTCCTCCTCCCTTTCCCTCCAATTCTTCCTCCTTCTCTTCCTTCTTCTCCTCTCAATGCTCACCTCTGTTTTAAAACCAGAACATTGCCTCTTGCTCTGCTTCCAGCGTGTGCCTTGATAATGCAGCCAATACAGCCATGACTTTCCATTCTTCTTTACTTTTTGCTGTTGTTGCTGTTGCTTTGAGACAGTGTCTTTATGTGGTCTAGGATGCTCTCTGGCTCACTTGTCAACAGTGGCCTGGAACTTCTGATATTCTTGCTAATGCCTTCAAGGGGATGCTGGGATTACAGGTATGAACTACTGTGCCTGGCTTTGTTCCATTGTTTTTAAATAACTTATCAGAGACTTCTAGAACTATTGCTATTTATTGTAAGAAAACAAACTTCCTCAAGACTGACACAGAAACTAAACCGATATAGTACCCCCCCTCCAAATAGTAGAAGCTTTTTTTTTAATTAAAAAGTTTATCCAATGTGGAGCATCTTTTGCATACAGACCACTAGTTAGACCAGCACTTGTCTGGCCTCAGTGAGAGAGGATGTGCTTAATCCTGCAGAGACTAGATACCCCAGGAATGGAGGAGGGATGCCCAGAGAGGGAAGGGGGCACCCTCTCAGAGATGAAAGGGAGAAGGAATAGGGGAAGAACTCTGCAAGAGGAGCTGGGCAACATTTTGGATGTAAGTAAATAAAATAATTAATTAGTAATAATAATTTTTAAAGGGTTATCCAAGAAATAACTACTTCAGCTGCTGTTTTCTGAAGCAGAAGACATCGTTCACACGTTATATATCAAGTCTGCTCTCACTAGCCATTAGCCATTACTACTTTGAAATTATAAGGACCTCAGAGGCTACCAAAGTGTCTGCTTAAGGTCTAGGGAGATGGCTTAGTTTTCAACACACTTGCTTCCCAAGCATGAGGATCTAAGTTCAAATCCCTGAAATCTCATACAAACCTGGGTGTGATGCCTCCAAGCTTGTGGTTCTTGCAATGGCAAGAATCTAGATAAAGACGGGAAGTCCCTGGAGATGCTGGCCTATTAGTCCAGCCTACATGACAAAGTTTTAATCCTATAAAAGACCCTGTGTCATAGGGTTTTACTGATATGAACAGACACCATGACCAAGGCAACTGTTATAAGGACAACATTTTATTGGGGCTGGCTTATAGGTTCAGAAGTTCAGTCAATTATCATCAAGGCAGGAGCAGGTCAGCATGGTGTAGCAGCTGAGAGTTTCATTTCTTCGTCTGAAGGCTGCTAAGACTGGCTTCCAGACAGCTAGAACAAGGGTCTTAAAGTCCTTGCCCACAGTGACACACCTACTCCAACAATACCACACCTCCTAAAAATGCCACCCTCTGGACCAAGCATATTCAAACCACCATATCCTGTCTTAAAAGGTGAATGGCACTTGAGGACCCAAATTTTTCACCTCTATACACAAGTGCACACCTGAACACACATGTGTACTCAAACAAGAACCCACAAATACACACACAGACACAAGTAGGTATAGACATAGATCTGTTTTATTAAGCAAGTGAAATGACTGGTCATGTGGATCTTAGTGCTTTTATTGTTTCTGGAGATTTTACGACAAAAGAGAAGACCCAGGATTCTCCATCTCTACTTTCACTTCGGCTATATTCTATGATTCCGCCTCCCCCCAAAACACATCTCTCCACCAACGGCCTATTTCTAGCTTCCTTGACTTCACATGTTCTTCATGCAAAAAGACACAAAACAGAAAAAATGAAGCTAGGCCCCTCCTACAAGAACATGAAGGATTTCTCTTTCTGAACCTAGGTGACTTTACTTGGTATAATTTATTTTTCTAATTTAATCTATTTACTCATGGGTTACATGATTTCATTTTTCTTTACAGTCGAATAGTAATCCTCTGTGTAACATTTCATGATCCATTTTTCAGTATATTGGCGTCTAGGCTGATTCCATGTTTTAGTTATTATGAATACAGAGGCAATGAGTAGAGAGGAACATGTGTCTCAACAGTAAGATACAAAATAATTTTGATATATGTACAGGAGTGTTATCACTGGTCACATGGTAATTCTATTTCTAGTGTTTGCAGAATCCTTCATATTGACATCAGGAATGGCTGCCTAATTTTCCACTCCCACCAACAGTGCATAAGGGTTCCTTTTTCCCCATATCCACACAAGCAATTGTTAATCGTATTCTGACTAGCGTGAGATGGGATCTTGATGTAGGTTTATGCTGCATTTTCCTGATGCCTAAAAAGGTTGAGAAATTTTTATGTGTTTACTAGGAGTTTGTATTTCTCCCTTGGAGGACATTCTGTCAAGTTCCATAGCCTGTTTTTAAGTGGTTGCCTATTTTATTAATGTTTAATTTCTTTAGTTCTTTGTTTACTATGGACACTAATTCTTTATCAAATGATTTCTCTCCCATTCTCTAGATGACATTTTCACTTTACTATCCATTTTCTTCTTATTTGACTGTGATGCCATTTGTAAATTGATGACCTTTTCTTTCTCCTGAGCTACCATCATCTTATTTGTAAAGTCCTTAACTGTGCCTGTAAGTTGATGTGTAATTTCTACTTTTTCTTCTAGCAGTTTCTATCAGGTCTTATGCTAAGACCCTCAATCTGTTCAAAGTTGAGGCACGTGCAAAGTGAAAGTTAAGGGTCCAGTTTCATTTTTCTATGTATTGAAATCCAAAATTCCCAGCATCATTTGTTTAGGAGACTGTCTTTTCCCCAGTGTATATTTTTTGGCTAAGGAAGTCATAGGCCCTTGAAGGAAATCTGCTAATGCTGTTTTTCTAAATGGCCATGTTGTCAACTGCCTTCTAAATATGTTTGTTTATATCCATAGACTTGTGCTGCTCCCAACCCTGGTCAAAAGAGTTTATTATTGTGGTGAATGATGGCTAACAGATACATCATTGTTCAAAGTGACTGTGAGAACTCAGCTGTAGACAGAACATCTATATAAACTTCCCTATCCAAGGCTCTGGGAGCAGTACTTAAAAGGGAGCAGAAATCATCTAAGAGCCAGAATGTGGGAGGAGTGCTGTGACTTGCTGTCCTCCCCATATGACATAGTTGTTGTGCAATAGCTATGGTCACCTACACAGATCAAGAGTTAACCTTCAGGACAGGAAAGGCTGATCCTCAGAAGCTTCACCTCTAGCTGAGAATCTATTGACTGTTGGTGGCTGCTAGGAAAGCAAACCAGACTCTCTCTAGGAATGAGACCACTAATTAGAGTCAGTGGGTTTAAAAATATGATTGATTAATTAAAAGTTATAAAAGGGACTCATGAAATTGCGAGAGGGATGTGATGGAAGACGCTGAGTTGTGGGTGGGGTACAGAGTGGGAATGAAAAGGGGATGATCAGGGTATAGTATATACATGTATGGCAAGAATAAGAATGATAAAGAATAATCATTGAAAAAAAAAACAAAACAAAGACCCATGTTGTTGAACCCAGCATCAGATCCATGCTGTTTTAATAGCTTTTTAAGAAAAATACCTCTTCCTATTCTTAATCTACTAACACAACATAACACACACACAATTTAAAAATTAAAATGTAATAAAAACTTTAATTAAAAAAGAAATAATACCTCCATAAGCCATAACCCAAAAGAAGGAAGGACCTTAATTAAGACTTACATTACCTTCTAGTACCCTCAGATATAGTTTGTTATATCCTCATGGCTCATACTCCTTTTAGCTGAATATTTTGTCTGAACCTACCAGTCTAGATTCATGTATTAGAGAATATTGAAAGCTACTTCTTGAATATCAGGTATCATTATAAACACAGGGACTTGCTGGGGCTAGGACTATAAAAAGAAGTCCATCAGATTGATCAACAAGTCAACTACCAGCAATGATGACAGAAATGGTACAGGATACTGATAGAAACATGGAGATTGAGGGTGTTCTCAAAAAAAGGAAGGATGCTTTCTAACAACACACTCCATCCATCTCTCTTGTAAGTTTCCACAGGTTTCTTCACTCGGACATCAGATCCTGTAGAAATGAGCTTGAGGAACGACTCTCACAAGTTCTTCAAATAGTAAAATTACCAATGCGAATGAGCCAGAGGTAGAGTCTACAGCATAGTGGGGTAGGATCCAGAAGTGACTTCCTAGAAGTCATCCAGTCTTGAGTGGATGACGTTAAGCTTGGAAAGGTTTGGGGCTCTAGATCATGTGCCATTATACCCTAGAAGGTTGTTTCCTGGGGACATGGTTTTTCAGGAGCTGATCACCATTCAATAAAACAGCAAGAAAAAACGCTGTTCTATATACAGTTCCAATACTGCCCCATAAGAGTATGGATTTCAGTCTGTTAGAAAACTAAACAGAAAGGAAATGTCAGGTATTGGGATGCTCAATATGTCCCTTCATAATGATGTCCTTGCATGATGATGGAAGCCATGAGGGATAAAGCTCATCAAATAACTTACTAGGGGTTCATGCATGTGTGCCATCGGACTTCACTCCGATTCATGCTTCCCCATGCCTCCTCCCTTCTCACAGGTCCCTTTTCTCTCTCAAAAAAGTCCTCAATTTGGAGAGGCCTTTGTTCCTGTGAAGACTCAGTCTCTGGTGTAGGGGAATACAGGGCCAGGAGATGGGAAAGAGTGGGTGGGTGGGTGGAGGAACCCTGTCATAGAAACAGGGGTAGGGAAGAAGGGAGAGGGGGATTGCAGAAGGGAAATTGGGAGAGGGGCTAATATTTGAAATATAAGTAAAGAAAATATCCAATGGAAAAAAAGTCCTCAACTTGCTCTCAGTAACTTTATGTGCACATGAACTATTTGCTTTATTTAACTAACATTCCTACAGAAAATCCTGGATCCATGTAAGTAATTATGCTAATTAAAGTTTTATGTCTCTAAAACTTAATGGTGTTATTTTCAGAGAAGGACACTGATTCTATAAACAGGCTTTTCCTTTAATAGGAAGAGAGTCACTGTATAAGTGAAATATTAAGACCAGGGAAAGCCAGTGGGGCCTTCATAGATCACAGGGAGAAGCCTGAAGTTCCCTGTTGCTTACTCAAAATCCTTACAGTGTTGGGTGGTGGTGGCACACACCTTTAATCCCAGCACATAGTAGGCAGAGGCAGGCAGATCTCTTGTGAGTTTGAGGCCAGCCTGGTCAACAGAGAGAGTTCCAAGACAGCCAGGGTTACACAGAGCCCCTGATCCAAAATAAAATAAAATAAATTCTTAAGGTAGACTATCAAGATCAATAAACTGATTAACTAGTCTTGGTGCAAACCTGGGTAGCTGCATAAACCCAGTAGCTCAGGCAGAAATAAAAAAAAATGATTGGAGTACCCAGTATTATAATTAGCGGAGCTCAAAATAAAAGAAATGTGACAAAGGCATCTATGATAAGTCAGTATTATATGCACTTTGGCCTTCTGAGTTAAACATGTTCAGGTTAAAATTTTACAACAAATATATTCTAATTACATCACCATTTAAACAGGACTATGATGAGATTGAACGTGCTATATAAATTATGCCACGATTGACTCACGTCCTTTAGGAAAGATGTGCTGAGTCACGCTTGGGCAAAAGTAAAAATGACCAAACTGTTATTCCACAGAGTGTCCTTTTCATATGTCTTAAATATCACATAGCACATAGTGTTGTAGGGGAAACTATGTCTTAAAACACAGTCCGCAGTCCCAGATGGCATGAATAGAACCTTCCAGCACTGTGAGAGCTAGCCAATAGAGATGAAGTTTCCGGGTTTGTGTCAGCTTGACTTCTCCAAGCCACAGCAATAGTAATATTTGGAGGAGTCTAAGGTTTGAAATCAGGAGTGGTCATAACTCCAGAAGTGGGGCTTTTGTTGTCATTGTCGTTGTTGTTGTTCAAGATTATTTGTGCTATCCTGAATCTCCTACGCTTTCATATGAATTTTATTTTATTTTTTCAATTTCTATAAAAATTGCATTGAAATTTAAGACATATTTTTATTATTTTCTAATTCTGTGTATATGGGGAATGCAAATAAACACATATGCCATGGAGGCCAGAGGCATCAGGCTCCCTAAAGCTGGAATTACAAGAGTTGTGGACCCCCCCAATGTAGGTGGTGGGAGCTCCATTCCTCTGAAAGAGCTTGAGTGCTCTTTCTACTAACCAATCGCCCAGCCGCCTGCATTGGGGTTTTGCTGGAGAATCTATAGATTGCTTTTGATAGGATGGCAAATTTTACAATATTGATCTTGCCTATCTATCAGTTTGTGAGATCTTTCTCTCTTCGGTGTCCTCTTCGGTGTCCTCTTCGATCTCTTCCTTCAGAGACCCTAAGTTTTTGTCACGCTGTTCTCGCACTTACTTAGTCCAAAGGGGTTTTGGTCTTGGTTTTGTTGGTTTGAGTTTTGTTTGTTTTGTTCAGGGTTTATTTGGAGTCTTGTGGAGGGTTTTGTATTTTGTTTTGTTTTGTTTTGTTTTCAGTCAAAGGATAGACTAAAGGGCACACGGTCTAGAAGAAACACCTTGGAAACAGTCCACTGGGTTTTGCAGGGTAAGAAAGAGAATTCTGGGAAATGAGGCAGAATTGCCACCAGAGCGGAGACTGGCACTGCTACAAAGGGCACAGAATGCCATGAGGCTAGAGGACAGGACCTCTAGGCAAACCATTGCAAAACAAAACTGGAAAGATTGGTGTAGGCTACGGTCTCATCCCCAAAACACATTCTGTCCCTGGTCAACAAGCTGAAAAGGACATCAAGCCAACTTGAATATTTAAAGCTTCATTCCTCTATGCGGAGAAGCAATTACATCCATCAAAGCCAAATCTGAATAATGAGGCCGAAGAAACACTAGAGTTGCTAAGTCTGGTTCAACCTTGACAGCAAACACATCGATGCTCAATTCTGATTGTATTTTACTGGTAGGGTGAACAGTAGTAGTCAGTGGGCTAATGATGGGCAGAGGAGAGAGGGGGAAATTGATAAGATAAGACTGTGTTAGGGTGATCCTCGGATAAGTACCACTGAAAAGACCGAGATACAAGAGCGTATTTTGTAATTATCCTAACTTAAATGTACTCTGAGAAACAATGGACCAGATGCCCATCTTGAATCTTGTGCTTTCCGTCACTAAAGCTACTCACTGGAGGCTTTATAGATGCAAAGAAAAGGCACTGATAAGATCAAGCCATAAAGTTAAGAATTGTTATTCAACCTCATAAATACCCCGAAACTATTCAAAGGTGATTATTTTCTTTTTATTTTAGAATTTCTTTATGTACCTAATGGAGCAGAAAGCTAAATAGTAAAGTTTATGTTTGGACAGCATGGTATGGTGCGGAATAAAGCTTAGATAAAGATGGCTGATGCTGGACACCTTGGAGACAGCGAGTCAGGAAAAAAGAAAGCTGACACCAGATGGCTGCACCACCGAAAGGTCAGTAATGACATAGTCTTTTATGTAACTATTGCTGGTAAAGGTCTTTTATATAAGTATGGCAGTTCCTTTACTTCTCTGGCTTTGCCAGAAAGCCTACCTGCAACATGTGTACTAGGCTACATGTATGTGTATGTCCACCCTTGTGTGGCCAGCATGTCCTGGTGTGCGTCTCTCTATGTGCCTGCTGGTGTCCACCTGCCAAGCATTCTATGCCCCAGTGAATAAAGTATGTCTTATCTGTCCATGATTCTTCTTACCTCTTCACCTTCCCAGCTTCCTGTGGGCCTCGTCCATTCCTAACTTTGGAGTTAGGACTACCTAAAAGCACTGTTGAGATCTTACTAGTTTTGTTAACATGGAGTTTGTATAACCGCGCTTTGTAAAATCATGTTGGGAAGTTGGATTTGGTACAGTTTATCTACACACAGGAGGACTTTGAGTTTAAAGCCAGCCTGGGAAACTTTGCAAGACTGCCGGGAGAGTTAAAAACGATGTGCTGAGAAGATATGTATCAATATTTGTTTGAAAACTTATCTGGGGGAAGACAAGTTGCTCTCTGGAACAGTAGAGAAGTTGGAGGCCACAACCTGGAGGCTGGGATGACCTGTGCCTAAAGAACTCAGAAGAGGAGTCCTGAGCCTTGGCCAGTACGGTGTGGAAGACTGACCTCTGCTACCACAGGGTCTGCAGGCCTTTGTGGTTTGCAAGCCACAAAGCATGTGACATTTCTAGAAAAACAAATTTCTGAAAGTTTCCCAAATCTTCCTTCAATGGTGGCTGCAGCAGAGGTGGTTTTGAACCCCAAATATCAAGGAAGGGCTTGAGAACTAGATGCATTTCCAGGAAAGTAAAAAGGAAAGAGAGTCCCCAACAAGTAAGATCACCCCAAGGAGGGTTTCCTCACAGCAGTCAAAACTAACAAAGCAAAACACTTACTCCGTCCGTAAGTTAAAAAGTGACGTTAAATATCCAGCCTGTTCATGCTCCTTGGTTGATGGTCCAGTCTCTGGGAGCCCTCATGGGCCTGGGTTAGCTGACATTGTAGGTCTTCTTGTAGTGTTCTAGATCCCTCCAGCTTGTTCAATCCTATTCCTCCCCACACTTCCACGGGACTCCCCAAGTTCCACCTGATGTTTGAGTGTACATCTGTGCCTGGGTTTCCATCTTCTGGTGGGTGGAGTCTCTCAGGAGGCTCCTGCCTACAAGCATAGCAGAGTTTCATTAGTCGTGTCAGGGGTAGGCTCACCCACATGGCATGGGTCTCAAGTTGGAGCAGTCGTTTTGCTTGGCTGTTCCCTCAGTCCCAGCTCCATCTTTATCCTGCAGGCAGGACTATGGACTGAACCTGGATCCCCTAGACATTTGTAACAGATATGCAGCTTGGTCTTCATGGGTGTCCCCTAACAATTGGAATGGGAACTCTCTCTGACTCTGTTGCCTACCATTAGATCCCCTCCCCCACCTGGACTGCCTGGTTGAGCATTGGCATCAGTGGGAGAGGACTAGTGCCTAGTCCTGCTCTGATTTGATGTGCCAGGGTGGGTTGGTAGCCAGGAGGATAAGGGGAAGAGGTAATAGGGAGAAGGACTTGTAAAGGCTGGACTGAGAGGAAAGACGGGAGGGGGGCTGTGATCATGATGTAAAGAGAATAAAGAAAGTTACTGAGACAAAATTGAAAACTGGAGATGGGCTTTAACTTATAATTTATGAATTATATTGTTTTGGCAAAACCATGCTTCTCCTCTGACTATAGGTAGGTGCGTTTTCATTCTAGCTGTCCATGGAAAGCAGTAGGCTGACTCAGGGAGACAGTTGGGAGCTGGACTGTAAAGCTACGACTGAGTTATCATGAGCCACGTTACCTAAACTCTGACGGTCTGATTGTGTGTATGGTGATGCTATTCATCGCCTTTCTCACGGGACAAATGGCAGACGAATGAAATCATAGCTGTCGGATTGAAGGCACAAGACAGGCCTCTGTAAGTGGACTGGTTTTTGGTGATGTTCATCTAGGTGAACGGGACTGGAGACATGTTTGTGCTACACACATTCATGGAGTGTGTTTAGGCTTCATAGAAACACAACTCCTGGTGTCACCCGTATGTGTTGTATACATGTGTGAAACTGTCAAAGAACACATTTAACAAAAATAATAATTTTTAAAAGGTATGTCCAAAATTCAGAACAGTTTCCAAAACATTATGAATCCATCAAACCTTCCATCGCACAGATACTAGAGGACATAAAGTTTCAATCGATTAAAAACTTCCGTGTGTTTGGAATGCTTCTTCATTTGATTAATGGAAGTAGATTAGAAGGAGATGCTTCACAGTACCAGAGGTGCGTTGGATTGTACAACCAGAGAGAGAGGAAATGACTCAGGACTTGGTCTAAACAAAACCCAGCAGCTACTAATGAGGCTTGTTAGGGATGCTAATCTATGTAAATGTTATTAATTGAGAACATCTATCTTTTATCTGCAACTGTTCAGCAATCAGGCAATTAAAAAACAATGACATTCCCACTGGTTGTTCCTCCTGGGTTGTTGGGTTTGTTTTGTTTTTTGTTATTTTTTTTCTTCCTTTCTTTCTTTTTTAAGTGATCAAAGAGTTTTAAAATAAGAAGAAAGAAAGTCCCTTATCGAGAGGTAGGCCTTGCCTTGGGCTACTTGGCCTCATTAAAGGCAGAAAAGCTCTGCTGATCACCAATTAACCTGATTTGTAGGAACACTGATACAGACCTTGAACAAGAGTTTCCTTAAGACGGTAAAAGACACAGTTGACAAAAATAAAAGCAACTCATTGAAAAAGGCTAAGAGAAGATGAGAAAGGATCCACTGGAACTCAGAGATCCTTCTTCAGAGGTCCTGTGGTTTGAGTTAGAAGAACTTTCTCCAACGGCAACCTCACCTTTGTCAGGTTGAACCAGTCCCTAGATACGTATCTCTGGCCACATTGTAGAATCTCTCCTTCCACCTACACTTACAGAAAAGCCACTGATACTGCCAATTCTGTGAGGAATGCCTATTCTGAAATTGACAGCACTTGAGTGCAAGCACTCAAGTTTCCAAATACTTGATTTTTCTAATCACACCCATATGGCGTATATGTATTGTACTTGAAGGTATTGCTAATTGTAGAAGTGCCATTAAGCCATCTTGGGGAGTATTGGCACTGCTAATATTCACATCTACAAGCTCTTTGCAAGACATCCTTCTCACTGATCTTCCCAATGATCCCAGCACTCAGCCTTGCTGAGATGATCCTGTGGATGAGTGAATGGGTAGGGAGGGAGAGAGGGGAAGGAAGGAGTAAAGAGAGAGAGAAGGAGAGAGTATGAAATATGCATATCTGTCTCTTGTTCCCAGCAGAAGTGTTAGTTCCCAAAAGGTAACAGTTGCAAGAGGGAGCCCTAACCTGCAAAGCTTTAGTGAAGATACAGACACAATGTTACAGTAGGCGGTTGTGAACATGGCTGCTTTTATTTCTTGAGTCCCCTCCAGTGAGGTCATCTCCATCCTATGCATGGTTCTAAATAGCCCAACTCAGGCTAAAGAACCAACACACAGTGGCACCCCACACTTCTAACAGTGCTAAGCTGGCATCATTGTATTCCACTGGGTAACACATAAAGAAATATTTTACTCGGACATAGAGATTCTCTATTTGTATTTATCTTACATTAATTCTTCTTGCATTGTGGTTGTGAGTGTTTGTTTTGAATCAGTGCGAATTTGGACCTATTAGTGTTAAACATAAACCCTCCTGAGATAGAGAAGGTTAAAAGATTTGGCAGAGAAGAGGCTGTGTCCTGTCTTTCCTTTGATGGTCAAGGACAGAATCTCAGGACTAAAAGAAAGCTATCTAAAAAACACGCTTATCCGCAAGCTGGAATGGGCTCAAACCAACCTTGATTGAATTTCTGTAATTTGATAAATGATTGAAACTGAATAATAAAGGCAGAAAATTGATTCCCTCCTGCTTTAAAGGCTGTGCAAGGTAGAAAACCAGGGTAGAGAGAGGATATGTCTGTGTCAAGGTCGGTGGGGAGCAGGGTTCTGGGGATGAGGGGGAAGGCACAGAGTGGGAGGAGAAGATGATGTCTTATCTCTTTATCAAGGACTTAGTTTACCAGAGCAGCTGGATCCTGAACATTGGATGGAATTTAAAACAGGTTTTCAATTCAGAAGGCAGTGCTTCTCAAAGTACTTCATCTGAAAATCCTCTGGGAACTTGATAAATTTTAATAATTCTGCTCCGAATAACCTGAATTTTTAACATGCAATTCCTTACACACACACACACACACACACACACACACACACACACCCCGAGTATATGCACAAACTCAGAAGAGAGAATAACAGAGTGTGTGTGTGTTTGCTACATATTGGCTTCTCAATGTAAAATAAGAAGGACGGGGCAAAAAGAATTGTTTTTCCTTATCCAAAATACATCTATTTTAAAACATTTAGTATTTATAATGGAAAGAATCTGGAAACTCTGAAAACTCCAAGAGACGGAAAATTAATTTTTCTTTCACTTTTATCTAAGAACAAAGAAATGAACTCCAAACAGGGGACTTGGTGACCCGTTGTAAATTGTATTCGGTAGCTAGAAGAGTCCATCTCAGGAGATCTGGATTCATGGAAAATAACAGTTTAGCTCTTGCGTTCCTTCCTGACATATTTTGCAGAAAGAAATTAATCACATTAGCCCTCACATCCCGTGTATTGGAATCGATTTCCATTTTAAGTACTTACTTAGTAATACTAAGGAAACACGTGGAAGGAAAAGGAGATAATTGATTTATTGATTAATGATTTGGGAAAGCCACTAAGCGACCTAGATTGTGTGCAAAGAATACAGATGGCATCCTTGGTTGTTTTTAGACTCTTCCTCTTTGGTCATGTTAATATGGTTTGTGTGAAAACTGTCCCTCAACACTTGCCTGGGGACTTTGGCTTTGTCAGGTAAGGAACTATGGTTCTATAGCTCCGTATAGCTGGAAGTGACTGAGGCTTGTTGAAGCTTTAAACACCACCCAGTCGATGGGAGGCTGGAGTCAGGTGGGCATAATCAAGAACATATTATCTGTTAGGTGAAAGGTAGCCGGGCTCAGAAGAGGGAGGGTTGCTTGGTGAAGATAATTCTGACAGCCACTAAGGGAGCTGGAAGAGGAGAGATTAAAGGTGACATAAAAAGGGATTGCCTGACTAAAGGTCTTGAAACCAATACGTAACAATTTGAATATGACCCAGGAGCTAATGGGAAGTCATTTGAGGGTCTTGAGACCAGGACAATGGAAACAGCAGGTATGAGAGATTATCTGAGCTGCAGAAGATTGGGCCAATTGGAGAGAGGAGAGGCCAAGGACTGAGGAAGGCTGGCAGGGAACCCCAGATCACAGGGCTGGCCTACAGGAGACAGGACTTGATGATTGCAATGAGGGAGCCAAGCCTGACAGGTTAAGTGGCTTGTCCCAGTCCTACTTCTAATAGCTTTGCTTGCTTGTTGTTATCTAGAAGACCTGACTTACACAATGCATGGTTGGCTTATGGGGTGCATCTACAGCGTATGCTGTATATCTGAAATGGCTCATCAAAGAAGCCATTAAAGAGAATTCAATCAGGATTTCTGAAAGTTGACAGCAGACTTCATAATAAATTTTTAAAAAATTAGTTTATTTTTTGTTTTCAGTTGCTAGTACACTATACGGGTTATAAACCACTTTCTGCTGTAGCACAGAGAACACAAGCTCTCCTGTCCCAGAGACGCTCAGCGACAGTGGGTGGCGAAGAGTGTTTCCAGCCACTTGAGGCCAATCAGGCACACTGAACAGTTCCCCTTTCCTGCAAAAGGAAACCGGTTCTTGTAAAGGAACCTCTAGGAAATAAACTCAAGACAGAGAGTACAATGTCTTCTTTGCATAAGGGTTTTAGGGAAAAGTTGTTAATGTCAGCCACACATTTATTTTTTTAATCTGCAAAGATACTTTGTAACTGTGCTGATACCCAGAGGAAGGCATTACCCCAGGAATACTGTTTCTGAAACAATGAAACATTCTAGATGTATATGAGATGTTTGAGCAAACCTCCG